>NW_027187361.1:2051903-2128081 GCF_028583685.1 Petaurus breviceps papuanus
CTCTCTCTCTCTCTCTCTCTCTCTCTCTCTCTCTCTCTCTCTCTCTCCTCTCCCTCTCAACCTCAGCAAACAGTTTTTCTATTTTAATAGTTTCTTTTTAAATCTCTTGATCTTTACTAATTTAATGGGGTTCTTTTTTATTTCAATTTTGTTAATCTGTTTTTTAATTTTCAGAAAATCTGTGTTCTTGTTTAGTATGTGCTTGTTTGATTTGATGCTTTCCAAGTCTTTTTTTAAAACAGCTTTTTCAATTGGCCAATTTATTTTTCTTTCTCTCTTTTGTTGATGAAATTAGAGATTTAATTTTCTCCTAAGGACTATTTTGGTTACTTCCCAAAAGTTTTTGTTTGTATTCTTCTGTGATCTATTCTTTGACCTGCCAATTCCTTAAGATTAAGTTATTTCATTCCCATTTAAATTTGAATCCTTTTTATAGAGGTCTTTGATAAATTATAGTTTCTATTAGTTGTCTTTAAAGGCTAGATTTAATATTTCATTTTTCTATATTTGCATATGTGAATTTTGAGCCCTGGCCTAAATACCTCACATATTTGTGGGAAGGCTGGACCCTTCTATGACCTTAACTGCTGTCATCTAATCTGAAAGTAAGACTTGATCATCTCTAATGTCTCTTCCAGTTCTGGCATTATGTGATACTACAAATGAATCATATGTATGTGTGTGTGTGTGTGTGTGTGTGTGTTAGTGTTAGGAGAGGTTTTGGGGTATGAGAGTATACAGAATAGCCATACTGGAGAAAATTGTTCAGAGTATGGTATAGCAAAAGACAAATTTTGCTAAGTAAGGTGTAGCTAGTGGATATAAATCTTAAACACTACACTTAAGAACTTGGACATGATTTGGTAGAGAACAATTAAAGTCTCTTGAAACAGAATAAAGTGTTTTAGGAAAACTGTTCTGACGTTAATACACAGAATTGTCTGAAGACATATACTAGTTTGTAATTCATAACATTCATTCTTCTTTTTTAACTATCATTTTCTCCCAAGATAAATCTATATAACTCCCTCCTCTCCATGACTTATTTGCTTCTTTTTAACTAAAAAAGAGGTAAAAACAAATTATTTCTTTGGGTATCTTTTATTGCATTTTACATTTTTGGAATGCAGCATGAAAAAATATATCACTGTTGTCTGAAATTATGCCTCAGATTTTTCCAATAATCATAGTACTCCTACACTAAAGATACTTGTAAATATGGAGGAGATCCTGGATCCTTAAAGGCCATACTTGGGGAGAGTAAACTCTGGGCAGATCTAATAAAGTTACGATTTAGAGCTAGTATTTTATCATTCTAATTTAGCTAGAAGAGGCTCATCAGCAGAAGGTTGGCTGTCAAGAATAGATTTGTATGATGAGAAATCATGAGCCCAATGATTTTAGAAAAACATGGAAAGATTGTATGAAATAATGTATGAAATAATGAAGAATGAAATGAACAGAACCAAGAAAACATTGTATACAGTAACAGCAATATTGTTTGAAGAATGACTTTGAGCAAATAAGTTATATTGTATATTATAAATATCCAAATCAACTTTAAAGGACATATTTAAAAAAAACAACACTGACTTTCACAGACAGTAAATCAGAGAGATATCCTGAGATTACTTCATCTTCTAAATCCATTGTTCTCACAACTTCTTTTTTCTTTTAAGCAATTGGGGTTAAGTAACTTGCTCAAGGTTACACAGCCATTTTATATGTGTGTGTGTGTGTGTGTGTGTGTGTGTGTGTGTGTGTGTGTGTGAAGTATCTGAGACCAGAACCGATCCCGGGTCCTCCTGACTCCGGGGCCGGCACTCTTACTCACTGTGCCACCTAGCCGCCCCAGTTCCTACAACTTCTTAAAGAATCTTCTTAGTATTAGACTCACCTTGAATTTTGAAGCTTCCTTTTGTTGCTTTCGAAGTAGTGATCAAGGTTAGAACTAGGTTCAGTCCAAGTAAAATCTTAAAAAATGTCCAGGTTGTCTTGTCTTGCTCTTTCTTTAGTCACATGCAATAAAATATCATGGTAATAGTAGCTGTTGTCTGCCATGAATTCCAAAGCAGATGACTGTTCATGGCATTCTTTCTCTCACATTCTCTCCTATCACAGAAGAAGGATTTTGAACTGCTCAGTCTTGGCAAGCATTTTTAATTATCTTGGAAAATGGGGAATATGCTTTTCCTATATGGGGTGTGAGAGGAATGTCTGTCATTTTTCTCTTCTAAGCTTTTGTTTAAATTTTTTTTATTGGCCAAAAGAATGACAAAATACCCCAGAAATAGAGCTTTTGGCAAACCATTTCTAGGATTTCTTTCAGTTTGGTACCCCCAGACACACATTCTTGTCAGTTATTTTGTGTAGCAGGCTGTTAAAAGAAAATATTGGCTGTCATTGATAACATCTCTGCATTACATTTTTCAGTTGAACTGATAAGTTGTTATTAGAAATAAGGAAAGTAGAATATATGCTTAAAATCCCAGATGTAGCTGTGATAAATTGATATGCAAATCTTGACATAAATTATTAAAAACCTCATTACTCAAAAATTTCAGGTGACAGGAAAAAAACATTGATTTTTGTCTTTTCAATGGGTCTTAAAGGCATAATTTATATACATACATGCATATTCTAAAACATAACTATGATTTTTGAAAAGAAAAATAGAAGTGGAGGTATTACTTTAAAATGAACTTGGCTAAATTCGACAGACCACAGAGATGTAGAATTGAATAGGTGTGAATCCCCAGCTGATAGCTATGCTTTGCTATCATTAGCATTTTGAAAACTGGCCAAAGTAGAAGGTATTTGTTTTGACTTGAGTGTCTGAGTATTTTGGAAACTGGTTAGAAGTAAAATTAATATTTTTGGGGGGTGGGGTGGGGTTGAGGTAGAGGTAAGGGAGAAGAAGAACAGATGATTTCACCACCTCCCATGAATTTAATATATTTCATCTGTGTGTAGAACTCCCCAATCTAGTTAGCCTTGGTGTCTTTCTCGAGTTTGTAGTGCCACATCTCTGTCTTTTGGACAGCTCCACCTGAATGTCTCATAGGAACCTCTAACTCAGCATGTCTAAAATGGAGTTTATCATGTTCCCATCTTCCTAGGTTTCCTCTTTCTGTTGGGAATGCTACTATTGCTATAGTCATTTAGGTTCATAAGCATAGTGTTATTTTGTGCTTCCTACCCTCCCTCCATCTCCCCCATATCCAGGAAGTTGCTAAATCCTTTCAGTTTTACCTATGCAACATGTCTACAACTCTTGAATCTGTCTTCTCCTCCTTCCTGACACAGCCATCATTGTTGTTCTGGCCCTCATCACTATGCTTAGGACTACTGCAATAGTTTATTAATTTGTCTCCCTGCTTCTAGTCTCTCCTAATAATATTCTATCTACCACCTTTCTGCCAAAACAATATGACATATCATCTACTGCTCTCTAAAGATTCTGCTCTCACACAAACTGGATCTGATCCTGGCAACCTGAACAAAATAGAGTCAGTTTCTCTCTTTGCCTCATATACTTTCAGCAGAGTTTAGTCTGAGGAAATCACTGAAATAAAGCTTAGATTTAGTTTATATCTAAATTTTCCAAACATGGCTAACAGTTATCAAGTCTTATAATAACTTAATGTACAATATGTGTATCAGGTATAGGACAGACTTTTTTATGTGCACCCACTCCCCATTTCCAGAAAATGTGCTGGAAAAGGACTCTTAGGGATCCATGAACATATAAAGAAACTTAATGCTTTCAAATAGCCCATTAGGTCCACTCTTGACCTCAGACACATTTTGGGGGCTACTAAACATGCATTCCCCTTTACATGGACTTATTTGGATTTAGTTTCCAACCAATTCATGGTGATTATAGTTATGTCAAGGTACAGATTTCTTGTCTCTTCATCCCCATGCCATCTTTAGCTGCCAAGTGATTTTCTTCCTCTTCTTAGAAACATGTTATTGAAGAAACAATCTTCTATCTCTTGTGGGCTTATGCCCGAAAGTTCAACCTAAAAGAATTCTCATACTTGAGTTTAACTACAAGGCAATTCCCAAAGTGGGTGCTGCTCAGGAAATTTCACTTCCTGGCTTGAAGACTAATTTGTGGAACTATGTTTTCTGGGGAATTCAGAATCCCACCATCCACTACATGGGTGGTTAACATTCAGAAAAAGTATCCTGAAGCTCATCATTTCAGACTACACACAAGCACATGTTTACCACTGATACACACTCATATATAAGTAACTATTAATGCTTTTTGGTATGATGGAAGGGAGAAATTTTCTGCACAAAGTCAAAGGTAAAGGAGGTATTCTAAAAAGCAGGGGAAAGCAGACAACAATGACAACCACAACAACAATCACTACCACCCAAACAAGTCTTTTAGCTCATTTCAAAGACTGCAGGGGGATGTATCCTTGACCAAGAGTACATTATTCTCATAAGACTCTGTCTACCAGTCATCAGGAGGTGGTTCTAATATCAGTAACCCAATGGATATCTCTACTGTAGAGCAGAATCCCTATTTTTTGTAGCCTTTTTATAATGATAATATTACTATTGCTATCAGTGTTGATATGTTATTTAACAATTTTAATTAAATAACATTTAATAAATTCAATTAAACCAAATGGATTAAGTAAAACAATGTTGAATAATTGTTAATAATATCAATCATACTGAAAATAAATAAATAACTTTATATAGAGCCTGCTACATTCCAGGCACAGCATTAAGCACTTTACAAACATTATTTCATTTGACCCTCACAACAATTTTGTGAAGTGCTAATATCATCCCCATTTTACACTTGAGGAAACTGAAGCAAACATGCGTTAAGTGACTTGCCTAGGGTCCCACAGTTACTGTCAGACCACAGTAATTTCCATAGGATAGGAAGATCATGGATTTAGAACTAGACAGAACTTCAAAGGTCATGTAGTTCAGTCTCTTAATTTTGTAGATAAGGAAACTGAGGCCCAGAGAAATTAATGACTTGGTCAAAGTCTGATAGTAAATAATAATAATAATAATAGCAAACATTTTTATAGTACATACTATGACCGAGGCTCTGTGCTAAGCAATTTACAACAATCTTATTTGATCCTCACAATAACCCTGGGTTGCTGTTAAGTTGTTTCAGTCACGTTCAACAATTCATGACCCTATTTGAGATTTTCTTCACAAACATACTGGAGGGCTTTGCCATTTCCTTCTCCAGCTCATTTTACAGTTGAGGAAACTAAGGTAAATAGGGTTACACGGTTTGCCCATGGTAACACACCTAGTAAGTGTCTGAGACTAGATTTGAACTCAGGTCTTCCTGACTCTAAGACCAGCACTCTCTCCACTGTGCCACCTAGATGCTCTCCAAAGTTAGGCTCTATTATTATCCTCCTTTTATATGAGGAAATAGATAAACAAAGTTTAAGTTGCTTAGGGTCACCTAACTAATAAGTGCCTGAAATTGCTGACTTCAGGCTGGTGTTCTATCCACCGTGCCAATGAGCTGCCTATAAGTAAGTGGTCAGTAGAGCTGATATTTGAACCCAGTATTTCTGGCTTCTAACCCAGAACACATTCCTTGGTCCTTCACATTGGGATTAGAGCAATGTTCCTCCAATAAAATTTTACTTTGAAAATCGAATCTTTAGTCTGTTCTGGAGAATGCTAGTGAGAGGGAGGAGCCAGTAAAGCAAGTACCCATCTATGGCAAATGTCAGGCTTCTATTATCTACCTCACAGGACTGCATGCACTATCACATACATGTATCTGTACAGGGTATCTCAAAAGGTCTTAGAGCAATTTAAATTTATTATGCTTTTTAAAGCTTAATCTGCACTCCCATTTCGAGATTCCCTGTGTATTTTATAGGTGAGATACATTGTAAAACAGATCCTCTGCTCTGTGTTCTGAAAATGAAACTGTTTTTCTAAAGGTATACGCTATGAAATGGAGAATCCAAATGCTTTTCTTACAAAGTAGATTATGGTGTTTTTTTTTTGGTAGTTGTCTGTTTTTTAACTAAACATACTTACTACATTCCCTTCACCACCTTGGTGCTGGGTTGTTGTTTTGTGACATTCTTTGTAATTAGTGTTTGGGTCTAAGAAGTAATGATTAAATAAAAATTAAATGTTTATCAATCTGCAACTTTACAAGATATCTTTAGTCTATGTCTTTATTGACAAAATGCAGTTTAAAAAAAATTAGGATTAAATGGCTAAAATAAATTTAACTCTAAAAAGACATTATGGGTCCTGCCCTGCATTATTAGAAAGGTAGTTATAAAATAGATGCTATGGAAATTTTTAATCTCCTTTTTAAGGAGGAAACTAAGGCCTGAAGTTGTTGAGTGATTCATACTCACATCAGTATCAGGTATGGGAAATGGAAATTGAACCCAGGTCTCTTGACTCTAAGTGTAGTGTACTTTCCACTGTACAATGCTGTCTTGCTCTAATAAAGTTTTGCATATCTTTCCTTGGTCATTGCATCTTCTTTGAATTTTTTTCCATAATATGTAACATTTTTATTCACTTGTATTGAGCTATTTCCATTTTTAGCATTTATCTAAGTACCCTGTGACTCTCTGGTCAAGTTTGGTAAATCTCTTTTTATTATACATTGAATGCAGTATTAATACCAAACTCCAGAAAAATGGTTTTGTGAACTTTTTTTACAAGCTAAATTGGATATGGTTCAGTATAAAAAAAGAAAAATGTTCAGGTTGACATTCTTTCTTTTTTTTTTTTTTTGTTTGATTCTAATGTATACTTTTTCCATTTCCTTCTAGTGCCTGGAGCCCTGCAAAGAATCATGGGAGCTAAAGAAAAACCAATGCCAAAGTTTTTGTGAGGTATGTCAGCCATGCACACTATTTCATAGTTTAGTCCTAGAACTTTTTGATATGAGAATTAAGGTGAAAGATTCTCAGACAAATCATGACTTTGAAGGAGGGAGATTTTTATTTTCTTTTTTAAATTGAGGGTGAAATAGGGAAGGCAGTATGTTTTCTAATCTCTGCCAAACAAACAAACAAAAACTTTGTTCCTTGTTTCTCAGTTCAATTCATGAAATGACAAGGAAACCTGAATGTTGAGTAGGTATGTGGAAAGGCGATAGTGGCCAAAAGCAAATTTTGCCTACATGGTCATTTTAATTAATATAATAAATCATTTTGTTTAACAATATTATGTAACAATTTAAAGTTTTATTTTTTATGTTTCCTCCCATGAATCCTGTTAGGTAGATAATGCAAACATTGTCCCCATTTTAAACAGAGAAACTAAATTTCATAGAAAGAAAGTGACTTGCCCATGGTAACACAACTAGGGACTGTTCAGTCAGAACTGGATCCCAGCCAGGTCTTTTTTGACTTCCAAGTCCAGTCCTGCTTACCACTATAGTTTCCACTTTGATAATGATGCCCAGTGTCTTTGCCCTAAAAAAGAAGTCCTGCTATTCAAATTCTACTCACTGATCAAAGAAACATAAGCCAAATAATACTTTTAAAATTTTATTATTATTAAATTATAATTAATTAAATTGTAATTAAATTATAATTAAATTAAAATTATGTTATTCAACTATTTGGAACAATGTAGCACTAATCTTCTAGTCTTTGTTGGTCAACTGATCTCAAAGGCAGAACTTCTCAGACACAGAAAAACTCTGTTTAGCTGGTTTCCGTAGAGCTTGTATGCATTCTATGCAGTCCTTCTATGCATTCATCCAGGATCCCTAATTTTATTTCATGTATTTGAGATTCCTTCATCTAGCATATATATCACTGGAGAGATTTGGTAATGAAATGAGAAAATAAACCACTATAGTGAGCTTGGGACTCCAATAATAAACAATGATAGCCAACATATTAAGCACTTCAAGGTATGCAGAATGCTTTACACATGTTAACTCATGATCCTCAATAATCTGCAAGATAGATTCTATTATTATCCTCATTTTACAGATGAGAAAACAGAGGGGTGGAGAGGTTAAGTGACTTGCTAAGAGTTAGACAGCCAGCATGTGTCTAAAGCAGGATTCAAGCATATGTCTTCCTGAATCCCAATCCCTGTATCTCTATCAACAGCCACCTACCTGACTACCAGATCAGTAGAGCTAATGTTTGCTCCTGCTTTCTGCCATCCACCATGCTATTTCGACCTTGAGGAGCAATGGTTATATTAAGGAGTTTGAATGATTTCATACTTTTATTTGTAATGATGTAGTTAGAATTTTCAAAATCCTCTTTTCCAAGGTGTTTGTGTTTGTGTGTGTGTGTGTGTGTGTGTGTGTGTGTGTGTGTGAAAGAGAGAGAGAGAGAGAGACAGAGACAAAGACAGATTCTTTCTAGTTCTAAATTCAGGATTCTCTTATCTTATGGAAATTATTGCCTTATCTTTTTTTGTGATCTTCTGTAGAATTAAGGAGTAAGGGACTCAGGAAAAGAGGATAGTGTAGATTTGAATTGGTTTACTTGGGGATCAAGATGGGGAAGGGAAGAGAGTGTAGCCATTGGAAGACTGGTGTCCTAGGAAAGAACTGGGAGGTAGAGATGATGAAGGTAACAATTAGGATGAAGAATGGAGTTTAGATTTTCCAGGCAGAGTGACAGGTGAAATGATAACAGATTATAATCAGATAAAGGAATTTCAGTTTATAAACATGGGTGTGGAATGTTTGTGGGTGATGACAAGGTCAATACAATGCTCTATGTGTATCTCTTTACATCTGGTCTTTACATGTGTGTTTCAATATACTCATCTCAGTATATTCATCTTGTATCTCCATTTAGAATGTAAGCTTCTTGAGGGTAAGGACTGTTTGGTCTTTGTATCTTTACCACCTAGTACAGTGTAGGTGTCCCAAAGTGTTTAATCAATATTTTTGATAAAATTGCCAATAAAAACAAGTACTATATTTTTCTACATGATCCAAACACATACTAGACAGGCTCCCATGTCTGTCATTTCTTCTCTTAAACCTATGATTGAAAGTGCCTGTAGAAGAATTAAGGTACTCATATATCAGAAAAAAAAGAGTGACAGAAACATAGATTTTGAGTTGGAAAAAATCTTGGAGGTCATCTGGTTCAACCACCTCATTTTATAGATGAGGAATCTGAGATTCAAAGAGGTTAAGCAATTTATTCAAGGTCGTACAAATAGCAATTGAGCCAAGACAAAGAACCTGCTCCATCAAGAATAGACCTTGCCAGACATAGTATGTCAGGAAAATGCCATAGATATAGTTTGCTTAGATTTTTAGCAAAACATTTGGTGATCTCTCATGCTATTATTGCAATGTGGAGAAATGCAGACTGGGGGATGGGATGGGGCATGGAATAAGTATTTATATATCGCCTTCTATGTGCCAGGCACTATGCTAAATGCTTTTGAGGTGGGGGCTAGATTAGACGGGTACAGTTCCTGGAGTCAGGAAGACCCAAATTCAAAACCTACCTCAAACATTAGTTGAGTGACCCTAGGCAAGTAACTTAACCTCTATCTGTCTTAGTTTTCTCATTGATAAAATAAATAATAATACCTAACTCCCACAGTTTCCATGAGGATAAATTGAGGAAATATTTGGAAATTAAGGCAAGCATTGAAATGCTATATAAGTTGTCATCATCATCATCATCATCAGTTCATCGACTTTTTTTAACTGTTTCTTACTCTTCATGTTCCTATTTGGAACTTTCTGGGCAAAGATACTGGAATGGTCTAATGGTCTCCATTATTTCCTTCTCCAGTTCATTTTAAAGATGAAGAAACCGAGGTAAACAGGGTTACATGACTTGCCCAGCAAGTACCTGAGGCCAGATTCGAACTCATGAAGATGAGTCTTCCTGACTCCAGGTTCTGCCTCTGTCTACTGAGCTACATAGCTGCCCCATCATCATCATCATCATTATCAAATTTACTTTTAAGGGGGTTTGAAATTGGCTGAATGAACAGATTTGAAAAATAATCATTAATGCATTAGCATCAATTGAATTTGATAGAAAGTGTCTAGTGGAAAGCCCCAGGGATCTATCCTTGGTTGGCTTTATGCTATTTTAAATTGTCATTTGCCATTTAGTTAAAAGTGTTGAGAGCATACTTAACAAGCATACTGGTGGCATAAAGCCCTATGGGGTAGCTTTAGATGACAGGGTCCAAAAGACCTTGACAGGTTCAAATTTGGACCCCAATATTATAAAATGAAATTTAATACTGATAGATGTATTATTACTTGTGGGGTTTAAAAGTTTCATTCAATAATGAGAAAAATATGATGGATCTCAAGTTCAATGTGAGCCAACAGTATGATGTGGTAACCAGAAAAGTCTTGTGACCTTAGAGTTAACTAAGGCATTGTATGAGAGAAATGATGGCCCCATACTGGGTCCCAGTCATATCACACCTGCAGGGTTATGGGGTGCTACATTAATGGAAGGACATCGACAAATTAAAGACCAGGCAGAGGAAGGTGACCAGAATGATGAAGTCCTGAGAAGAGCCACTCCCTATTCTCTAACCATTTCCCCACTGTGCAGCTATCTTCCCTCCTGCAGCAGAAGCTATGCCCTGGAGGTTGTGACCCTTTCATCTCTAAGACTTCTTCCCTTGGGTCCTCCTTTCCAGCACCTTCATCCTTCCCTACACTCCATTCCTGACTTTTTGGACTGTTTTCACCTAGTCACAGCAGCCTCATTACCCTGGAAGTTTACACTCTGCCTCTACAGCTTCCCCCTCTGAGAGTGCATTTCACTTCAGATCTTTTCACACTGGAAATACCCCATTCCTCTGATTGGTTGGTTACTCCCAGAACTTCCCTTTTAAGGAAAGTGCACAGACCAGCTCTTCTTCATTCCTCTAGAGACACTACTCCTGACTCTGGACTTTGTCTCTGCACTGTGCCTTCTCTCTCCTCCTTTTCCACTTCTTCTCCCCTTCCCCTTCATTCATTATAGTATAGGTTCCTTGAGGGCAAGGACTACCTGTTTGTGTCTGTATTCCCAAACTTAGTGTAGCGCCTGGTATGTAGTGTGTGCTTAATAAATTCTTGTTGACTTAGCTAGCTACTTTAAGAAAGTCACAGTAGTGCTTACCTTCACTCCCAACAGCTGTCTTTTGCCCTCCAGTTCTGAAACCATAAATCATGATGAAATCAAATTTGCCTTACACAAATCAAAAAGAAATCAAATTTTGCCTATTACAGTGCAGACAGGCACCGTCTGTGGTGCCCACAGCTCCTCAAAGCCTTCTTTGTCCCTTCCTGGATAGTCTACACTTCCAGCTACCCACACTTGTCTGATCTCCTGGGATAGTACTTCCTGAGGATGAACCCCTATATACAATAACAAACCTGAACTCAGTCCTCCATGATTAATATACTTCCAGCTTATCCTACCCATCCCATCTCAGTGATTCAGAATATCTGGTTTTCATTGCTTAGGCCCTATCTTCCATCCTTCACTAATCGCTCCTTTCTTCCCATCCTCCTCAGCTCAGGCTCTGACTAGAATCTAACCTAGCCAAAACCTTTGACACTGCTCTTTGGAATTTCTGATCCATTGATAACAAACTTGATTTTATTGGAACCTTTTCTTTACTCCCCCATCTTCTACTCACTGTGACCTGACTCCCTCTTGATAACACAGCTTCTTTCCCTACCCTCTCCACAGCTGGTTGTACTTTGACTCATTCACAAAGACTAAGTGATTAAAGTGGGGCAGTTGAGTCATTCCTTCTTCCTTCATTGCCACTTCCAGGCTCTCTGCCCACCACCATTACCCAGTAATCTCTCCTCCTTTAAGGTTCCTTTAAGGTTTACTCATTTATTACCCATTCAAGATTCTGGTAGCTGTTGTCGATGGGCTCCAGAACATTCTCCTTCCTTCCTCAGTGAGTTCAGTGTTTGACTCTGATAGTCTTTTCTCCTCCCCAAATCCTGCCTAGATAGTATAGGACTTCATCATTCATACTGATATTCCCTCAAATACCTTGATTTATCAGTGCCTCAATTTACTCATTTTTCATGGCTTATTCCTCCAACCCACCAGAGATATGCAGAGAGGTTATACTATTGATCTTGTCATCACCCACAAATGCTCTACACCCATGTTAATGAACTCTGAATTTCCTTTATCTGATTGTAATCTGTTGTCTTTTCCACCTCTCATTCTACCTCGCAAATCTAAACTCTTCATCCTAACAATGACCTTCATTACTTTGACCTCTTAGTTCCTTCTCTGATTACTATTCCTCCAATGACTACACTCTCTTACTTTCTCCATCTTGATCCACTAGTAAACCAGTTCAGCTCTACATTGTCTTGAATCCCTTACTCCTTTATGCTTCAAAATATCTTTCCTTTCCAAATCCAAGGCTTGGCTTACTTCCACCATTTGTTGCCTTCACTCTTACTGCCATGCTGCTGAACAAGGCAGCAGAAAATCACAAAACTGCATTGACTTGATCCACTTCAATATTGCATAATATTACATTATGATAATATTACATTATATTAACTGGGCCCTCTCTAACACAAGGCAATTCTTTTATACCTCCCCAACATATTTATTATCCCATTCACCACAGTGACTTTTTCAAACTCTTTCATCTCTTGCCAGGCCTCCCCAGATTCATTTCCCCCATCCTCTCAGCTGAGACCTTTGCCTCATATTTCACTGAAAAAAAAATGAGGCCATTTGCAGAGCTCCCCTTTCTTCCCTGTCCCTCATCTAACTTCACTCAGATGCCTTCTGGCACCCTCTCTTCCTTTACTCTTGTTTCACATGAAGCATTGGACCTTTTCCTTGCCAAAGTAAACCGATCTACCTGTATAAGTGATCCCATTCGATCCTGTCTTCTACAGCATACCCTACCTTCTATCATCCTTACTCTGTCACCATTCTTCAGTTGTTCACTGTCTACTGGCTGCTTCCCTACTGCTTATAGATATACTTTTCCTCCCCCACTTGATTCATCTCTCTCCTCTAGCTGCCATCTTATAGCTCTCCTTCTTCTTGTGGCTAAACCCTTAGAGAAGATTAGCTACAATAGGTGCTTCCTCTTCTGAATTTTTTCTCACTCTTTTTAACTCTGCAGTGTTTCAACTTCATCATTCAACTGAAATTATTCTCGTCAAAGTTATTAATGATCTCTTAATTGCCAAATCTAATGGCCTTTTCTTAATCCTCACTGTTGACCTCATTGCAGCCTTTGACCCTGTTGATGACCTTCTCTCTAGCATTCTCTTATGTGAGTCTTTTCTCCTGGTTCTGTCTGCTTTTCTGGATTTTCATTTGGATTATGCCCACTAACTAGGTGTACCTCAAAGCTCCCTTCTGGACCCTCTTCTCTTCTCTCTCAATACTATTTTGCTTGGTGATCTAATCAGCTCCCATGGTTTCAGTGATCATTTCTATACGGAAAATTCTCAGATCTACTTGTCCAACATTAACCTCTTTCTTTATTTTCCAAGTCTTACTTCTCCAACACTCTTTCAGATCTATGTACTTGATGTGCCATGGACATCTTAAATTCAACATGTCTAAACCTGAACTCATTCTCACTCCTCCCCTCCAAACCATGTTCACTTTCTAACTTTCCTGTAACTTTTGAGGCTACCACCATCATTCCAGTCTCTTATGCTTGAAAATTAGGTGTCATCTTTGATTCCTAATGCTCATAAATGTCCTTCCCATATATCTATTTGGTGTGCAAGTTCTGTCATTTTGATTTTAATAACATCCTTAGTCTTTTCCTCCTCTTATCGGCCACTGTCCAAGTGAAAGCCCCTGCTTGTGGTGATAGTCTTCTGGTCTGTCTCACTGCCTCTAGTCCCTTCCCACTCTGTCCTATGTTTCACTCAGCTGTCAAATTGATCTCCCTAAAATGTAGGTCTGACTTTTCCCCCAGTCCTATTCATTAAGCTACAGTGGCTTCCTGTTATCTCCAGGGTCAAATATAAAATTCTCTGTTTGTTTTATAAAGACATTCATTACCAGACCCCTTTCTAACTTTCCAGTCTTTTTTATTTTATTCTCCTCTGCAGACTTTGTGATACACTTAAAATGGCCTCCTTGCTGTTTTTATCTTGGCACTCCATCTTCTAACTCCCCAACCATCTCCCTTGCCTGCAATACTCTCTTACCTGGTATCTGCCTCCTGGCTTATCTCCTTTCCTTAAAGTCACAGCTAAAGTATCACATTCTATATGAAATCTTTCACAGTCCTCTTTAATTTGAGTGCCTTTCCTCTGACATTACCCCCAATTTATCCTGTCTGCATCTTGTTTGTAGATAGCTGTTGGCAAGCTGTCTCCTCCATTAGACTGAGTTCCTTGAGAGCAAGAACTGTTATTTCTTTTAGTTGCTTTTGCCTTTTTTTCTTGGTATCTTAAGAGCACAGTACAATGCCTAACACCTATCAGGTGCTTAAGAAAAGCTAGTTGATTAACTGCTTCTAGGTGGGGTGTTTCACAGTCTAATCATCTTTTGCTTCACATACATCCCCTGCAATTTTCTGATCATAAGTGCCCTTACCTTTCCAGACTTCCCTATGTATATTGTCTCCCCCAGTGGAATATATTTCTCTTGAGGGCAGGAACTATCTTTTGCATTTATATCCCCAGCACTTATGACAGTGCTTGGCAATTCGTAGATACTTACTGCATGATTTCTTATTCATTCATTTATTCAGTTGGAGGAGCTAGTTATTTTAATCTGAAATTCAGAAACTTAGCTCTGATAGCTGTATTCAAGTATTTAAAGGGCTCACCTGTAGAGGAAGAATTAGATTTTTTTTTCCTGCTTGGTCCCAGAAGACAGAAATTAAGAACGATCAGCATAAGTTGAATAAAGCAGAGTTAAACTTAATGTAAGGAAAAAACAATCCCAGGTGGGAGGGGTTACCTGAGTAGAGAGTATGTTCTGTCATTAGAGTTTTCTAAGCAAACGGACGATGACAGCTTTGAGAGTATATTAGGAAAGATATTCTTGTTCAGGCATGGGTTAGGTGAGATGTCCTAGAAGGTCCTTCTGGCTCTCGTGTTCTGAGTCAGTGACATCTAAATGTACAGATAAACACAAATCAAAAGCACACTGCAATCACACAGTGACCTGCGCACGCATTGGTTTCATACACTGTTTTTCTCTTTTTGCTTGACCTCCCTCACTTATATCATGTTTCCAAAGGCATTTTTTTTTTCTGATTTTTCCTTTTCATCTTGGCCTTTGTTCTGTACCATTTGTGAATCTGACTTTCTCCCTTTCATGTGCTGGTGCGCTAGTCTCTGGAAAGGTAACAAAAGGGAGCTGTCCAGATATGATGTGAACAGAGAGCAGAAAGGTAAGAATAGGAGTTTGAAGAGAGTGATAAAGTTCAGAGGTAAGTTGAGTTAGCATTTCCTACTCTTCCTATATCTCTGTAGGAGGAATGCCTTTGTAATGTATTCTATGTGCCATGAAAAGGGGCGTTATGTAGTAAAAATGTGCAAATCAGTGTTCATTTCTTTTTTACAAATATGTTTATCCTTAAGCAGCAATGGTATTGATATGATGTTCCTGTATTTGGTCCTAGAGAAGGGAAAATGCAATTGAAGGTCAAAGGAGAAGCTTTTCTCACTTGAGATTCTGAGCAACAGCCAGATCCTATAATTGCTGTTCTCTCAACAGCAACATTAAGGGCTTCTGTACCAAATCCTAGTTTATTAAAATTCTGCTTAGGTGTATTAATTCTGGTTTTCTTCTGAGTGAGAGGTTAATTGAATCTTGAAGGGTAGGGACAGTAGATGCAAATTAGTGGTGGAAAATCAGGCAGGAAGGCCATAACATCTATAGCCAACTAGCACATACCTTGAAGGTCCATTTCGAGAATATCGATTATTTGTAAGGATCTAATTCTTTGGGCTTTTCCCTCCTATTGATGTGCCTACTTTTATGAAATGGGCTTGACTTTGATTAAAGAGATGAGCATTTTAGTATTCATAAGACTTTGTTTGCCCTGTGGCACAGACTGTTTATTGTTTAACAGTCCTTCACTGTTCCCAATTTATGATTAAACATTGACCCATTATGCATATGGTATAGACTGAAACCAAGACAGTTGAAAGAGAACTTATCTCGTCTTCCAGATAAATCTGTTTTTTGTAAGACATTTCAATTCTTTTGGCACCATTTTAGTAATAAATGACATACCAAATAGTTTTAAAACAAGTTTTCATCGACATTTTCTGTTTCTTATATTGCCATAGTACTCCATGTGTCCCTCTATCTCCCCATACAAGAGAGTTATTACACATCACAAGTAATGTATTTTTTAAAGAGGAAAAAATAGTCAGTACAACTTATTGATGTGCCTCCTTTTATGAAATGGGCTTGATTTTGATTAAAGAGATGAACATTTTAGTATTCATAAGGCTCTGTTTGCAATGTGGCAGGCTATTTATCATTCAAAAGTCTGAAAACAGGTGAAATGTGTATACCTATGAACCTCCCACCTCCACAAAGGGGAAGATTGGAGGAATCTTCTCATTTATTTTCATTTGAGTCTCACTTGATCTTTATAATTTTGATATGTTTACTTTTTATGTTTTAGTGTGTCATATTTCTGTTTACCTTGTCGTTACTGTGCATACTTGGTTTTTCTTACTTCATGCCACATCCGTTCATATAGATCTTTCCAGGATTCTCTGTATTGATCGTGCATTATTTCTTATGGCGCATGATGATATTCATGTAATACAATTTATTTAATCATTCCCTAATTGATGGACATCTAGTTTGTTTGCAATTCTTAGCTGTCATGAAAAGTGCTCCTGTAAGTATTGTGGAATATATAGGACTTCTTTTCTCTTATCCATGGCTTCCTCCATAGCTAGATTTATTTTCTGAGATCAGTTTATTTAAAATCTCTATCTGGTCTTCTGATTCTTTGAGTATTTTCAATTTTGAAGGTATTTGTGTGTGTGTGTGTATGGGTGTGAGTGCACATTCTTAGATATGTTAGCATATAACTTTGTCTAATGTGTTCTATTCTCTTTATTTCTTCTGGTTTTGCTGTGATTTACCTTGTACATTTTGCTATTTTATTTTATTGATTTTGTTTTCTTTTCAATCATATTAGATAAAGACATCAATTTTATTAGGCACTTACAAAAAGTTTTTATTTATCATTTCTATCGTTTTTTGTTTCCCTCTAACTTTTAATATTTCCTCTTTTGTGAAAATTTTAGATTTGATATTTGTTGGGTTTCTATTTTTTAATGAAAATTTAGTTAATTAAAAATCCCTTTTTCTATTCTGTTGACATATAATTTCAAGAATTTGATTTTCTTCTGTGACTACTTTAATTGCATTTAGAAATTTTGGTATATTGTTTGGTTATTATATATTTTTTTACATTTATAGTGTCTATGAGTTGTTTTTTGACCCACTCATTATTTTGATATTTCATTGTTAAATTACTATTTGGGTCTTTTCTTTGTGGGCCCTGAACCAATTTCTATTCTTATTTCATTATGGGCTGTAGAGGATATAGTGTGTATTTCTGCTTTTTTACATTTTATTTTGTACCCTAGTACACCATCAATTTTTGTAAAAGTTCCATATTCTGTAGAGAAATATAGATATTCTTTTACTATCCCATTTAGAAGATGCTATGTTTTTAACTCCAGTGTCTCCAGAAATCTGTTCAGTTTCACATTTTCTCTTTTGATTATCTTTCTGTTAAACTTATTTGAAACTTCTAGAAGGAAATGGAAGTCTTGTCAGTATTTTGTTATTGTTTGTTTCTTCTTGAAGCTTGGATAATGTTTCCTCTGTGAATTTGGATGCTAAAGAATTTGAAGCATATATGTTTATTACTGATTTTGGTTTGTCTTCTGTACTTCCATTCAGCATAGTATAGTTTCCTTGTTTATTATTTTTTCATTTTTTGAATATTTGTTTTTACTTTGTCTGAGAGCATGATAACTGTGTTTTTGGATTAACTCTATGTATATTAAATTTATTTTCCATACTTCAGTTTTATTTTGTGTATATCTTTGTTTTTTAAATGGAATTCTTGTAAGCAACATATAATAGGGTTTTATTTTCATATCTGATCTACCACTTTTTATGTTATTGAATTGTTTAATGTGTTCACATTCAAAGTTATGACCTAGGATTACATTTTTCTTCTTCTGTCTTTAAAATGGGGAATTTTTCAAGTTATGATTCTCTCCCCACCCCCAAAATATGCTATGGTTTTATTTATTTATTTGTTTTTTAGTTTATCAATGTATTTATGTCAAAGAAATAGGCTTTTGCAACATAATGTTGGGCACCTAGGTGGTACAGTGGATAGAGCACTAGGCCTAGAGTCAGGAAGAACTGAGTTCAAATTTGGCATCAGAAACTTACTAGCTCTATCATCCTGGGCAAGTCATTCAACCCTGTTTACCTCAGTTTCCTCATCTATAAAATGAGCTAAAAAAGAGATGACAATCCACCCCACTGTCTTTGCAAAGAAAATCCCAAATGGGTCATGAAGAATTAGACATGACAAACAATTGGACAACAAGAAACATAAAGTTGAACTGTGGTGTTCAAAACTGAACAAGACACTTCAGTAGATCTTCATTTTCTTTTGTAAATGAAAAATATATTATTCATAATTACCCAAAACTTTTTGGGAACCCGTCCATATACATGTGTGGGTATGGATCTATCTATATTTATCTAAATTTTTTTAAAATTTTATTTATTTTTTTAATTTTTTTTTAGTCTTTATTAATTTGCTTACTTTTAGTTTACAAGATTCATTTCAACAATTCTTGGAGTTTCAAATTTTCCCTCCCTCCCCCTCTACCCCCCCATGGTGACGTACAATCAAGTATAGTATCTGCAAGTACTTTCACGTTAGACATTAGTCAGGTTGTAAAGAAGGATTGTGTCAGATGGAATGAACAATGGGAAAGAGGAAACAAAACCAAAGAAGAAAAAGAGCAGGCAGTTTGCTTGAATTTGGGTTCAAATTCTGTTCTTTCTCTGGATGTAGACATCTGTCTCCATCCTAAGTCTTTTGGGATTGACTTATAACCCTGGATTGCTGAGAAGAGTCCAGTCTATCAGAGTTGGTTATCACACATACCTTGTGTCTGTAATTGTGTACAAATTTCTCCTGGCTCTACTCTTCTCACTCAGCATTAGTTCATATAAGCCTCTCCAGGTAAATATGAAGTCCATCTGCTCCTTGTTTCTTGTAGCACAATAGTATTCCATAACATGCATATATCATAATTTGTTCAGCTATTACCCAATTGATGGGCATCCCCCTAATTTCCAATTCTTTGCCACCACAAAAAGAGCTGCTATACACATTTTTGTACATATGGGTCTTTCTCCCATTTCTGTGATCTCTTTGGGATATAACCCTAGGAGTGGTATTGCTGGGTCAAAGGGTATGAAAGTATTTATAGCCCTTTCGGCATAACTCCAGATTGCTCTCCAGAAAGGCTGGATCGGTTCACAACTCCACCAACAATGCATTAGTGTTCTGATTTGCCCACATCCTCTCCAGCATTTGTCATTTTCCTGTTTTGTCATCTTAGCCAATCTGACTGGTGAGATGTGGTACCTCAGAGTTGTTTTAATTTGCATTTCTCTGATCCATAGTGATTTAGAGCATTTTTTATATGTTTATAAATATCTCTAATTTCTTCCTCTGAAAACTGCCTGTTCATATCCTTTGACCATTTATTAATTGGGGAATGACTTGTATTCTTATGGATTTGACTCAGTTCTGGTCATAAAGTCTTCTCTTCTTCACAAATCTGACAGGTAAACTATTCCTTGCTTTTCCAGATTGCTTACAGTATCAGCCTTTATACCTACATCATGCACTCATTTAGACTTGATTTTGGTATATGGTGTTAGATAATGGTCTATGCCCAGTTTCTGCCATACTGTATTCCAGTTTTCCCAGTAGTTTTTGTCAAATAGTGAGTTCTTATCCCAAAAGTTGGGGTCTTTGGGTTTATCAAACAGTAGATTACTATAGTCATTGACTGCTGAGTCTCATGTACCCAATCTATTCCATTGATCCACTGCTCTATTCCTCAGCCAATACCAAGTAGTTTTGAGGACTGCTGCTTTATAGTACAGATTAACATCTGGTATAGCTAGTCTACCATCCCTAGCATTTCTTTTCATTAATTCCCTTGATATTCTGGACCTTTATTTCTTCCAAATGAATTTTTTTACTATTTTTTCTACTCTATAAGGTAGTTTTTTGGTAAATTGATTGGTATGGCACTAAATATATAATTTAATATAGGTAAAATTGTCATTTTTATTATATTAGCTTGACCCAGACATGAGCAATTGATATCTTTCCAATTAGTTAGATCTGACTTTATTTGTGTGATAAGTGTTTTGTAGTTGTGTTCATATAGGTCTTGGATTTGTTTTGTCAGGTAAATCCCCAAATATTTTATAATGTCTACAGTAACTTTAAATGGGATTACTCTTTCTATCTCTTGCTGTTGAGTTTCATTCGAACTATGCAGGAATGCCGAGGATTTATGTGGGTTTATTTTATATCCTACAGCTTTGCCAAATTTATTTATTGTCTCAAGTAGTCTTTTACTTGATTCTCTAGGATTCTCTAAATATATCATCATATCATCTGCAAAAAGTGATAGCTTGGTCTCTTCTTTGCCTAATTTGATTCCTTTGATTTCTTTTTCTTCTCTAATTGTTACTGCTAACATTTCTAGTACCAGATTGAATAAGAGGGGTGATAGTGGACATCTTTGTTTCACCCCTGATCTTATGGGAAATGCTTTTAGCTTCTCCGCATTACATGTAATATTTGCTGATGGCTTTAAATAGATGCTGCCTATTATTTTAAGGAAGGCTCCATTTATTCCTATACTTTCTAGTGTTTTTAATAGGAATGGATGTTGTATTTTGTCAAAAGCCTTTTCTGCTTCTGTTGATATAATCATATGGTTTTTGCTAGTTTTATTGTTGATATGATGAATTATACTGACAGTTTTCCTAATATTAAACTATCCTTGCATTCCTGGAATAAACCCTACCTTATCAAAGTGTATTATTCTTGTGACGAGTTGCTGTAGTCTTTTTGCTAATATTTTATTTAAAATTTTTGCATCTATATTCATGAGGGAAATTGGTCTATCGTTTTCTTTCTCTGTTTTATCTCCTTCTGATTTAGGTATCAGTACCCTATTTGTGTCATAAAAAGAATTTGGTAGGACTCCTTCTTCACTAATTTTCCCAAATAGTTTGTAGAGTATTGGAATCAATTGTTCTTTAAATGTTTGATAGAATTCACTATAGATAGAGAATCCATCTGGCCCTGGAAATTTTTTTTCTAGGGAGTTCACTGATGACTTGTTCGATTTCTTTTTCTGAGATTAGGTTATTTAAGTAATTTACTACCTCTTCAGTTAATCTGGGCAACTTATATTTTTGTAAATATTCATCCATTTCACTGATTGTCAAATTTATGTGCATACAACTGGGCAAAATAATTCCTAATTATTGTTTTAATTTCCTCTTCATTGGTGGTAGATTCACCTTTTTCATTTTTGATACTCATAATTTGGTTTTCTTCTTTCTTTTTGTTATCATATTGACTAAGAGTCTATCAATTTTATTGTTTTTTTTTCATAAAACCAGCTCTTAGTTTTATTTATTAATTGAATAGTTTTCTTAATTTCAATTTTATTAATCTCTCCTTTGGTTTTCAGCATTTTTAATTGAGTATTTAATTGGGGATTTCAATTAGTTCTTTTTCTAGCTTTTTCAATTGCATACCCAATTCATTGACCTCCCTTTTCTCTAATGTATTCATGTATGCACTCAGGGATATAAAACTTCCCCTAAGAACTGCCTTTAATGCATCCCACAAATTTTGGTATGTTGTCTCATTGTTGTCATTCTCTTGAATGAAGTTACTGATTGTTTCTATGATTTCTTGTTTGACCCACTCATTCTTTAGGATGAAATTCTTTGGTTTCCAATTAGTTTTTAGTCTGTCTTTCCATGGCCCTTTATTGCATTTGATTTTTATTGCATCATGATCTGAGAATGATGCATTTATTATTTCTGCCTTTCGGCACTGAATTGTGAGGTTTTCATGTCATATGGTTGCTTTTTGTGTATGTGCCTTGTACCACTAAGGAGAAGGTATATTCCTTTTTATCCCCATTCAGTTTTCTCCAGAGATCTATCATACTTACCCTCTCTAAAATTCTATTCACCTCCTTAACTTCTTTCTTGTTTATTTTGAGGTTGGATTTTTCAAGTTCAGAGAGGGGGAGATTAAGGTCCCCCGCTAGTATAGTTTTGCTATCCATTTCTTCCTCTAATTCCCTTACCTTCTCCTCTAGGGATTTGGATGTTGTACCACTTGGTGCATTTATGTTAAGTAATGATATTGCTTCATTCTCAATTCTGCCTTTTAGCAGAATATAGTGTCCTTCCTTATCTCTTTTCATTAGATCAATTTTTGTTTTTGCTTTATCTGAGATAAGGATTGCTACCCCTGCTTTTTTTACTTTAGCTGAGGCATGATATATTTTACTCCAGCCATTTACCTTTACCTTGTGTGTATGCCTCTGTTTCAGATGTGTTTCTCGTAAACAGCATATTGTAGGATTGTTTTTTAATCCATTCTGCTATCCGTCTCCGTTTTATTGGAAAGTTCATTCCTTTCACATTCACAGTTATGATTATTATCTGTTTCTTTCCCTCCATCCTATTCCCTCCCCTATTTATGCTTATATTTTTTCTCCCCCCTTCTCCCTTCCCCTCCTTAATAGTTTTCCTTTTGACCGCCACCTCCCTCAGTATTCCCTTATCAGCCCCCCTCCCCTTTCCTCCTCTTCCCCCTTTACTTCTTCCCTCCCTTCTAGCCCCCCCCCTTTGATAGCCCTTCCCCCCTCCTACTGCCTCTAGGATATTTTTATACTTAATGAAGTATGTTACCTCTTCTTCGCACCAAGAGTGACAGCAACAGATCTCATGCAAAGCTCCTCTCCCTCCCCTCTTTCCCTCTATTATGATACATTTTGCATCTCTTCTCCATAGAGTCCTAAGCTTAACTGGTTGTGTTATTCCCTCCTTGCAACAGAACCAATGAGGGAAAAGCTCATATAATGCTCATCTCCCTCCCTTCTTTCCCTCTGCTATATTGTTTTTATGCCTCTTTGTGTGGCATAATTTACCCTTTTCCACTTCATTCCTCTACTTCCATTGCAGTCCCTTTGTAGCCCTTAATAAGATTTTTTTAATCATCATTTTGTGTAATTTGTACTGATACACTCTACTTGTCTATGAACAGTTTGCTCTTATTAAATAACAGGGTGTGTGTGTGTGTGTGTGTGTGTGTGTGTGTGTGTTTTCCTCGTTTACCTTTCTATGTCACTCTTGCATCTCATAATTGGAGGTTGAATTTTCCATTGAGCTCTGTCTTTTTTCATCAGGAAGCTCTGGAAATCTGTTATATCGTTGAATGACCATCTCTTTGCCTGGAAGAATATGCTCAGTCTCGCTGGGTAGGTGATCCTTGGTTGTAACCCGAGCTCTTTTGCCTTACAAAAATTATATTCCACTGCCTCTGATTTTTCAGTGTAGAGGCTGCCAGATCCTGTGTGATCCTCACTGTGGTTCCTCGATACTTGAATTGTTTCTTTCTGGCCGTTTGAATTATTTTCTCCTTTTCCTGGTAGTTCTGGAGTTTGGCCACATTTCAAGGACTTTTAACTTTGGGATAAGTTAGCAGGTGTCTGGTGGATTCTCTTGATTTCTATTTTACCCTTAGGTTCTAGTATCTCAGGTCAGTTTTCCTTGATGAGCTCTTGGAGTATGTTATCCAGGCTCATTTTTTCATCATGATTTTTCCGGTAGGCCTATGATTCTCAGATTATCTCTCCTGGATCTGTTTTCCGGTCAATTATTTTTCCATTGAGATATTTTACCTCTTTTTCTAATTTTTCATTATTGTTGTTTTGTTTGACTAATTCTTGGTTCCTCATCGAGTTATTTGCTTAAGTTTGGTTGATTCTAGTTTTTAGCAAATTATTTTCCTCGGCTAGTTTTTTTCTTTTTAAGGAGCTGTTTTCTTCATTTTAATGTTTTTATAATTTTGCAATTTTTATTTTAAAAGAATTATGCATTTTGTCTTCTATATCTCTCTTTTGGTTTTCAAAGTTCCTTTTGAGCTCATCTAGGAGAGCTTTCTGTACTTGGGACATGTTCCCTGTTGATGCTTCAGCTGTGGGTGTGGAGTCAATATTGTCTCCCTCTGAATTTGGTTCCACCCTCTGAGGATAGTAGGACTCCAGAGTCTTTGTCTTTGTAGTCTGCTTTCTACCCATTTTGAGGCAGGGCCCTAGCCACATTCCCAAGCCTTTACTGTTTAGGGTTTTGCCCTGGGGCAATAGTTACTATTTTTTTTCAGGGTGGGGGGGGAGGGAGGTTGGAGTAGCCAGGGTTCACTCTGCCATCCTGGCCCTTGGAGGTCCTGATAGGGGCTTTTTAAATTTCTGGGCTATGGAGTGGTAGTCCCAGGAATGTTTGCTGTCCCTGCCAAGGGCCCTGCGTTTGATTCTTACCTTGCCCTTTCCAGTCCCAGCCCTTTGGTGATAAGCCTGGTAGTGGCCCTTGTGGATGGTGGGACGACTTGCCCCCTGCGTTGATCAGGCCTCTGTCCCCACGCCGTGCCAGTGTCCCAGCCTGCATCTCTCAGTGCACCGGCGCCGTGGCTTCCCGGCCTGCCTCGATCTATCTAAATTTATAAAATGAATTTTTATATTAGATGCCACCTCTGCCCTCTTGGAATGATGTTTTCTACTCCCCTTCCCCATCCTTGGCTTGTACAGAGTAGGGAAAATGAAGAGGAGAAGGGGATAAAAATTACCAATTTTTACTATTTGAAAGGCACTATGCTAAACATTTATAAATGTCTTGATATAGCCCTGTGAGGCAGGTGCTATTATTTTTTTCTGCTTTGCAGTTGAAAAAACTGAGTTGGTTTGGTTACTTGTGCAGGGTCAGACAGCTAGTAAATGTTTGAGGTTGGATTTGAATTTGGGTTTTCCCGGCTTCAGGCTCGAAGCTTTATCCATTGTGGTATCTAGATGCCACTTTAAAACACTGGGTCAACAATCTTGTATTCAACTATACTATGAAGAAAAATTATTAAGAGAATATTCTCAGCTATGGATATATGTGAAGGATTTGGTCCTAAACAATATCTGGAAAAAACAAATTTCAATTATGATATCTCAGGGCCCTTCTTATCAAGATCTTAGAACAGTGACCCAGATGGCTATTTACTGTCATTTCTAGGGCTCAGGAGGTTTTATTTGAGAGACCCTACAGTCCTGTGGAGCCACAAAGATATCAACATTTTCCAGTACAATTTCAAATTTTAGCATTACCGCAGACCACCTGTGAGCTTGAGAATGTAGACTTAGACATTTATAGTTGCCTGCTGTTAGAATTTCTTTTATTCAGATGTTTCTCCTTCGGCTGCTGTGTGCTCTTTAGTTCTATGTCTTAAAATTAAGGTTGGTTGATCAAACATTTCTCTTTAGGAATTGAACCAGAGCCTACACCTGTCTGGAATCTTCTGTAAAGCATTTAAAGGTACATAAAAGAGCTGATTAGAAGTAAGTATGGACAGGATGTAATGAGTTCCAGATGTGAAGGGAGAAAAAAAGCTGTAAATGTTGGTTTATTCTAGGTGGCTCAGCATATAACATGTTGACTTTTCTTGATAGGGTAATCTTTTACTTTGGTATATCTGAAAAGTAATTTTCTCTCTAAAGAAAAGAAATGCTATAGTGCTAGTCAGTATAGAATATATCTGTGCATATTATGCAATTTTGGTGGGATTAGTTACTTACAGAATTTAGACTTTTTGAAGGAGGGGTTTACATTACAACATTATTATAAATTTATCTTTGAGAGAGAGTAGTGTCAAGGGAAAATGCTGAAAACATCTTATGATGAAGTACTTTGATGTTTGGCTGTGTTCTGAAATGGAACCAAATGGAACCACCTTTTATCAATTCTTCTGTTAAATGCTATCATAGTGAAATTCTAATATTTATAACAATGTGTGAAGTCATTCAGATAACTAGGGTAATGTTAAACAATATTCTCTTTAATTTGTATAAAAGGATAATTGTATATCTACTAGTATGTAGCTTTGATCTCAATGTAATGATAGAGATGGTGATAGAATCTGAATCTGATTAGTATATTGATTGATTCACATTTTCATTATACTTTATGATCTTTTTATTATTTCTCTTGGTAACAATCATATAAATAGGTTATCTTTATTAGATCAAATTTTATAGCAGTGAAAACTGAGAAAACCATGAATGTTCTAAGTGACTTTTAAAAATGAAATCTATTATAAAAATGACAGAATGAAACCTTTCTTCTTCAACATATTTAGCATGGTTTAAAAAAAATTAAAGCAACAAGTTCCATATTGCTTCTGAATTTCCAGAGTAAAGATGAGAAGTCTAAAAATTTATTAGGCTTTCTTGTCTGTTGATGGTACAGTGGTTCCACAAGGTGAATTTCAAAATTCTAGAATCCCTTAAGGATTGAGATCACCCTTGAAAATTCTGAAAATCATTTAGGGTTTACTGCTCTAAGTCTTAAAAAAGGAAATCCAGATATATTTTAAATCTCATTTTCTTAGCACTGAAATTGGTAATATTTAACTAGAAGGTTTTCATGCTTATATGTACTTGACATATTACTTTTCTCTTCATTAAGATGAAATTTCCTTCATAAAAAGTTCTACTAATATTTTATTTTTGTTTTGTTTTTGAAGAGTAGATTAATAACTACTTCATATGTCAAGATGAGGTAGAACAGCTTTTGGTAATAAAGAATGCTACTTTGGTGGTCCATGTTCACAGAGTACAACCAGGTCAGGGGAAGATTATAGGATATAGAGTCATGGGATCTGGGTTCAAATTCTGACCTTTTCACTCACTGCCTGTATGACCCTGAGCAAATCACTTAAACTTTCTGTGCTTCTTTTTCTTCATTTGTAAAATAAGGGGGTTGTTCTGGATGAATTTATGAACATCCCTCTTTCTCTTGAGGTGTCCACTGTTTTCCCAGTCACCTAGGTTTACAGTCTTGGAGTCATTATTGACTCTTTGTTTTCCATAAGTTCCCACATCCAATCAGTTGCCAAGTTTTCTTAATTTTCCTTCCACAACTTTCCTGACATCCCTCTTCTCTACATTCCTCTCCATTCACAAAGCTACTGCTCTAGTTATATACTAGTAACATCTCGCCTTAGATAAAAGGTGATAAAAGGTCCTATGTCACCTACTTACTTCCACTCTCCTTTATGCCATAAATCTCTATGTATCCACAAAATTGATATTCCTATTTTTTTTACGGTGTTATTTTCTTCAGTATTTTTGGGAGGTCTTCTCTAGCAAGCTGTTAATTCATTTTTCATGATTTTCTTGCATCACTTTCATTTCTTTTCCCACTTTTTCTCTATTTCTCTTACTTGATTTTCAAAATCCTTTTTGAGCTCCTCCATGGCCTGCAACTATGAGGAGAGGAGTAAGGTGACCAATTCATATTTTTCTTGGAGGCTTTCAATGCAGGAGTTTTGACTTTGTTGTCTTCTTCTGGTTGTATATTTTGATCTTCCTTGTCACCAAAGTAAGATTCTATAATCTGATTTTTTCCCCTCTGCTCATTTTCCTAGTCAATTACTTGACTTTCGAGGTCTTTGCCAAGGTAGGACTCTGCTTTCAGAGTGGAGAGTACTGTGTCCTAAGTTTCTGGGGTTTTGCACAGCTATGGTCAGAGCTACTTCTAGGTACCTGTAAATTTTCAGTTCTTCTAAGGTGATATGATCTGATTATAGGTAGGCTTATTGACTGTTCAAATGAAGGAGCTGTAGGCCATGCAGAGTTGAGGTATGTTGCTGCTTCTATTATTTTTCTTAAACCTTCAGAATCTTCATCATAATTACTTCGCTTTACCTTTATCTTGAGTTCTGAGTCTTGGACTAGTCTTTAGAGGAGATCTCAAGGACTATTTTCTTTATTTTACTTTTTATTTCACATGTAGAAAATATAATATACTGAGATAAATCATTTGTAGTGGATAATTTGGAGTTATTTCTGGGCAATAGGAGACCAAATTCATAAGAAACCTAGGTCATATTTATATGGAAACCTATTATTTTTCTTTGAAGTTTGCATCACTATTAATATTTCTGCTACTTATTGAAGTAATCATACTGCCTTTAGAACTGGAAAGCTATCAGTCTGAGATGAATTAGGTAGTATATATGCATGGGAAAGAAAATTTAACTTCAGATAAGTTTCTTAGTTGCTTTATCCTGTCACCCTCATTATTTGGTAACTGTTGAAGTTGTTTTTCATCCTACTTAGTATACATTATTTAATGCATACGTTTGAACAGTGTGGGTAGATTATAATGCACTATTATTATGAATTGGAAATTAAGGGACACTTAAGTTGTCTTTCATAAAAAGCCTATTCCTTGGAAATAACTTTCTAGTTGAAATTTAATTGTATATGTATTTATAACATCTGGCCCTCATATTTTCTTTTGAACATGTGTGCAATTGTGAATTGTTAGCACAGGTTAAAAAAGACATCTAGGTTTTAAGCTGACTAAAGGTAATTTCTCTTATGCCATGACCAATTCTAAATCTATCCATGAAATAAGAAGCTCAATAACTTTCAATGATAATGTCCATATATAACATAACATTAAAGAATATTCTTTGGTTTCTTAGGTAACATATATACACTCCTAATCAGATAATATTAAAGTCAATAAAGATATAGATTAGTCTAACTTCAACAGTCAATATTAAACTAATTTTTTCTTCATCACTGCTTTCAGTCTGATGATTTATGCTTTAGCATATTAGCATGCATTATCTCCTTAACCAAGTTATGTAAAAAGTTGTTGGAAATGCTGATGATACTGAGTGAAGTGAGCAGAACCAGGAGAACATCATAAATGGTAAAAACAACATTGTTTGATCAACTATCGATAGACTTAGTTCTTGTCAGAAACACAATGATACAAGACAATTCCAAAAGATTCATGAGGAAAATGTTACCAACATCTGGAGAAAGAAGTATGGAGTCTGAATGCAGATGGAAGCATACTATATTAATTTTTTTCTTTCTCATGATTTTCTCTTTTGTTTTAATTCTTCCTTCCCAACATCACTAATCTGGAAATATGTTTAACATGATTGTACTATATATATGTATACACACATACACACATATGTAATCTATATCAGATTGCTCACTGTCTTGGGGGGAGGAAAAGAAGGGAGGGAGAAAAATTTGGAACTCAAAATCTTATAAAAATAAAATTTGAAAACTATATTTACATGTAATTAGAAGAATAAAATAATATTAAGCAAAAGAACAAAAAAAGAAAATGCAGGCTCATTGAAGTTCTCTCTAGTGTTTTATATAGATTTTATATAGTCAAATTTTAGGTGTTATGGAAAATATTTGCTAGTTTAAACACTATTATTACACAAACAAATTTTGGAAAGGAAAATTACAAAAACAAATTTTCCAGAACACAAATAGGTAAATTTGAAAAAAATATAACTTCACTTCAAAAGCAAAATCAGAATCTTTAAAACATTTTAAAAATAAGAGATTCATTAAAATGATACATAATGGATGAAAATATCATAGATCACCTTTTCATTGTCAAATGTTGAAGCATACTATACTTTTCTCTGTTTCATTTTCAAAAATAAGTGGTTAACAGATTAAAATCAAATGTAAATTATTTTGAGTAGTTTATAATCCACAACAAGAAAGATTACTTGGATGTTGCTAGAGATTATATTTTAACCTGATTTCAAATACATATTTGAAGGAATTATTCTCTTCAGTGTGCTTTTGAGATTCTTTTTCCATCTGGCAAAATCAGTTTTTTAAGGCATTCTTCTCATCATTGGCTATTGGCTTTTTGAACCTCTTTTGCCATTTGAGTTAGTCTATTTTTTAAGGCATTATTTTCTTCAGTCAGGTTGTTGACTCACTTTTCATGATTTTCTTGCATCATTCTCATTTCTCTTTACAATTTTTCCTCCACTTCTCTTATTTGGTTTTCTAAATCCTTAAGCTCCTCTATGGCCTATATCAAGTTCATATATTTCTTGGAAGCTTTTGATGCAGGAGTTCTGACTTTGTTGTCTTCCTCCTTTTCCATGTTTTGATCCTTTTTTGTCCCCCAAAAAGGAATCCAAAGTCGGATTGCTGTGCTTGCTTTGCTTCCTTTGCTTGTCCATGTTGCCACTTAGTTACTTGACTTTTAGCTTTTTGCCACAGTAGAACTCTGCTTCCAGAGAGGAGAGCTTTGTCCCAAATTGCTGGGGTTTTCTCAGCTGCCAGAGCTATTAGTTGGGTGCCCTCTCAGGAGCCTCCACTGCCTCTGGCACACTGGTCATGTACCCCAGGACCACCACTCTAGACAGTAATCCAGATCCAAGCAGGCTAAAGCAAGAGCAATTACCCCTTAGACTGGTCGGTCGGTCCCCCTACAATCTGCAGGCCAGGAGCTCTGAAGCAACCACATGGCCTTAGCTGTTTCTCCCTCCAGGGGGCAGAGACTGGCCCACACTCCCAGACCCCCTGTTCCTAAAGTCCACACTGACCTCTCACTTTATCTTTGGCATTTATGGGTTGATAATTCTGGAAACCTCCACAGCTGTGGTGATCCACTCTCCTGAGGTCCCTACAGCTAGGGGCTGTTTGGGGCTGCCCTGAGGCTCATGCAGGGCTGGTCTTTGCTGCCAGTGCACTGCAATAGAACTTCTTGCCATCCTGCCAGGCTGCCTTCAGTGGGAGATATGTTTCTCTCTCTCACTTTATGGGTTCAGTAGCCCTAAAGTTTGTTTAGAGTCATTTTTATAGGTTGTTAGAGGGGGAGCACATGGAGTTTTCCTGCCTTTGTGCCACCATCTTGACTCTGCCCTCCTCAAATACGTATTTGAAAGGTATATAATCTCATTGGTGTGGATACTCCCTCCAACTTAGTGCTATGATTCTAAATATCATCAGTGGTTCACAGACTTTTTAGGTCATCTACAAAGATCATCTACAAAAAAAATGGGATGGGGCTATTGAGGCTTTGCTTGCAATGGACATCTCTGTCTGTATCATGGTGATATATGGCTTCTCCTAAGATCACAAAATTTAAGAGAATCCTGACAGTTCCAGATAGAAATAATTGAACTGATGATTAGTGAAAAAAAGGAAAGTACCAGAGGGTGCTTCTTGTCCATAGAAACTTCATCTTTCTTATTTGGTCTTCCATGGCTCACCAGTCCTAGCATCAGTATCCTAGATAGATAGATGGATAGATAGATGGATGGATGGATGGATGGATGGATGGATGGATGGATGGATGGATGGATAGATAGATAGATAGATAGATAGATAGATAGATAGATAGATAGATAGATAGATAGATAGATAGATGATGCATGTATAGAGCATTTATTGAGATCTTAATATGTTCCAGTCACTGTGTTAAACATTGAGGATAGACAATGCAAGCAAGCAAGAGAGTCCCTGCCCTTAAGGAGCTTATATTCTAATGGGGCAGGACAACATATGAAAGGGGAGTTGGAAAGTAGAAGGTGAAGGAGGAGGTAGCTGGATGATTTGTCAGGCAGCAAGATGATTACTTGAAATTGGTATCACAATAAGCTTGATATGGAAGACAGTAGAGTAGGTCATTCTTCTTTGTGTTTTGATATGACAAGAAAGCAATATAGAGCAGAACAAATAAGAATAATGGTACTCTACCTTTTAGAAATTCTATAGTGCAGATAGCACTGATCAGTAACATTGGTAAATCATGAGGACACATGAAATGGGTTGAAGAAATGAATAATTTCTTCAAATGCCAATTATTTTAATAGAATTAGAAACACATATCTCCAGTTACAGACAAGTATTTCATAGTAATTTATTATTATTTTTTTGGGCAGTGGTACTTTCACCTCCAAGTCACAAAACAATATATTTTCCCTACCAGAATGATTATAAAAACAAATACAGGAATAAACCAAAATCAAATATACAAAGAAACCTCTTCACTATAAACCTTTTATTTCCTAAAACTAGATTGAATAATTTAATTTATGCGATCATTGCATTCCCAGGTGAAGGTGATCTGTTAACCAGTACAGGTCAAATCCTTCTCAGCAGCTTAGGGATTTACTTAAGGATTGAGCTATTAAGCCACTTGCCCAGCTTCACAAAGTAGGGATATGTCAAAGGTGGGATTTGCACCAAGATCTTCCTGGTTGTGAGGGCAGCTCTATTTCCATTTCTCCATAAGATAAAGCAGACAATTGAGGAACTACTAAATACGAAGAGGGAAAATTTGAAGACTGAGGTGAGGGAAAAGTCCATTTAATGCAAATCTATGAAATTATGCCTACTTTAATAATGAAAACATGACAAAACCTACCACTTTTCAAATAGCCTTGAAAAGATCAACAAACTTATACTTGAATTCCAAAAAGCGCTTTTTAATATGACATCATTTAATTAAGCAATAGACAAATTATAGTAAAATACTCATTAAAAATATCGCATATAATCATTATGAATGTATGTATTCTCCAATTATATTTAAAAGAAAGGGTCAAAGAATTTTAGGATATGCACATAGTAGTATATTCAGGAGCCATAGTTATAGTTAGAGTCATAGCAGAAAAGGCAGAGCTCTCAAGAAATTCTCCAAAGGACAGATACTAAACACTACCATAAAAGAAGCAACATGAGAGAAATGTTATAGATCTAATGGAAGGAAATGAAAGATTACATCAAGATCTAGCAAGGTGCACTGAACTGAAAACCTGAATGCCATATTGCTCAATAAAAGTCACCAAAAAAGAAATTATAGGAAACGAATATTAAAAATACAAATATCAGAAACTTCATATTGCCTTAATCAACAATGAAGGGAAAACCAAATGGTTAAGATGACACATAGAGGAAAAAAAGTCAAAATCAATTGAAAAATCTACTATAAAGGCTTGAGAAATAAAGATATGGAGCTATACAGAACTCTTCCAGAAAGTAGGACGTAGAACATTTCTGATCATTTATGAAATACCAATTATTTTAACACAGCAAAAATGCAAGTTGGTTCAAACAAGAAAAAGAAAGCTTGTGAAATAATTATAATGTATGTTGGAATAGTTCCTGTCAAAGGTGACTGAAACTCTAGTCTCTCTTTAAAACTAGAAAATAGCAAAGCAGGTGGAGCTAAGATGGCCAAGTAGAAATAGGACTTACAGGCAGCTGTGGCTTCTGCTGCCTCCAATACATGTAAAAAATGATGCTAAAGAAACTTTAGAGCTACAGAACTGACAAAGTGGCAGAGAGAAACAAATCTCCCACTGAAGGAAGCCCATCAGGCTGGCAGGAAGGGTCCATAGCAGCTCATTGGGAGCTAAGGGTAGTCCCAACTGAGCAGTGGTTATAGCCCCAGGGCGGCCCCAAATAGCAGCTGCTAGAACAGATTTCAGAGAGTAAATCACCAGCAATTGTAAAGGTTTCCAGACTTCTCAATCTATAAATGCCAAAGACAAAGTAAAAGGTCAGTATGGAACCTGGTTGGTCTAGGGGAGGATAGAAGAGTGTGGTCCAGCTGCTACCTCTTTTTTGCCCCAAATATTTTGCTGGCCCATCTGTAAACCATGCATGTCTCTTTTGTTCCTCAGTTAATACATCATATCCCTCATTCCATTTTACAGTGGACTGTACCAACTGTTGCTTTGGCTCAGGGGGTGTGTCATTCCTCTCAATTTCTATGTTTGCTATAGATTCATGCAGAGCAGAGACTCCGCTTTTGCCTGTTTTCGCTCTATTTTGAATATACCACTTCCATTTGATTATACTAGCCTCTTGGGCATGTCCAATTCTGTGAGAAGCTGGGGTACTCATTACCCAGGTCATAATTGGGATTCCAGGTGTTAATATCATTTCATGGCCCACAGTCAGTTGTTCAGTCTCCACCAAAGCCCAATATGCAGCTAACAACTGCTTTTCAAAAGGTGTATACTGGACTCCAGATGAAGGGAGTTTCCTACACCAAAATCCCAAAGGTACATTTTGGCTTTGTTGTTTTTGCCATAAGCTCCAGTTTGCATACTCATCTTGTACAGTCACTTGCAATTCCACTGGACCATTTTGCATGGGCCACAAATCAAGGGCCAATTGTATGGCAGCCTTGGCTTCCTCAAAAGCTTTACTCTGCTCAAGTCCCCAATCGAATTCATATTTCTCCCGTGTGACTCTATATAAAGGTTTTAAAATCTGTCCCAAATGTGGAATGTGGTGCCTCCAGTATCCAAACAATCCTATGAACTTTTGGGCCTCCTTCTTATTGGTAGGGGTAGGAAAATCCTGAATCTTTTGTCGGGCTTGAGGAAGAATCTCCCTTAGCCCCTTGTTCCATTGTATACCCCAAAATTTCACATTTTGAGCTGGTCGTTGAACCTTTGCAGGGTTAATTTCCCACCCTTTACTTTTCATATGCTCAGTTAGAAGGGTCAAACTCCTTTCCACTACTTTCACATCTTTTCCCTGTATCATGATATCATTAATGTAGTGGGTAAGCTGTACACCAGGTAGCTTTAATTCATCCAACTGTTCAGCCACAATCCTGTGACAAATAGTGGGGCTATGTATGTACCCTTGTGGCAAGCGGGTGAAAGTATATTGTCTACCCTGCCAAGTGAAAGCGAAGTGGTCCCATTGTTTAGGGTCTATTGGGATGGTGAAGAAGGCATTTGCCAAGTCAATAACTGCATACCAAGTCCCATCATATTTCTGGATCCTTTCTATTAAGGTGATGGTATCTGGAACAGCAGCATACAAAGAAGGAGTCACCTTATTCAACTGTCTATAATCCACAGTCATTCTCCACGTCCCATCTGATTTTCTTACTGGCCAGACAGGATTATTCCATCTTGTGGTTGTAGGGACCAACACTCCTGCTTCAACATATTCCTTTATAGTAGTGGTAATTTCATCTTGCCCACCTGGCACACGATACTGTTTTAAAGTAATTACTTCAGAAGGTTCAGGTAAAGTGATTGGGTCCATTTTTAGTTTTCCCACTAAAACTGTATTAATACCTATCTTCCTCACAGCAAATTGGTATCTTCCTTCAGGTAAATTCAGAGTCATGCCTCTCAATACATCTATTCCAATGATGTATTCAGGAATGGGTACAACAACCACAGCATATTCCTTCTTAGGTAACTGCCCAATTTTCATTGTTATTTTAACCTGTCTGGCTGATATTTCAGTGCCTCCTAGACCTGTGATGGTAATAGGAGTTCCATGTTTAAACTTATCAGGGTTTCCATAGATAAGTGTGGCCTCAGCCCCAGTATCAATCAGTGCCCTAGTCACAGTAGTTGATCCATTCTTCCAATAGATTGTTAAACCAATATGGGGTCTGCAATCTCTTCTGCATATTTCTTTTATCTGGGCTGGGGCTTGGCCTATCTCCTATTCCCCCTGAAGGTGGGGCAAACTTGGATACAAAGATTCAGATTCAGAAATACCTGCAGGGGTGGTTCCTGCTTCCCTGTTCATTCTAATGCTAAGTACCTTTTCTTGGTACAGCTTATGCAGCTCTTCAGTTGGAATACCATCTATTCTTCTAAAGTCCACCCCTGCTCTTAATAGAGCAGTAAACAGTTCCCTTCTTGTGGGTCTATTTTGTCTCTGAATCCTCTGGCTGTTTACTCTTCTCTCTCGAGGCAATTTGTCTTTTTCCCATTCCCCTAAATCGCTTAATTGTGAAATCTTATCCAGCACCTCTGAAAGAGGGTGCCCTATTTCTCCAATTAAAAGAGTCAGAATTAGGTGCTTATATGCAGGAGGAGCCGTCTTCACTATGATATTTCTATGAGGAACTCCTAGGGGGGTATCATAATATGCATTTGCATCTCCAATCAGGATAGCAGTTTTCATTACCTCCTCCTTTAGCTTTCTCATACAGTCTCTAAGTGAGTACCAGGGTCTGTCTTCCCTAGGCCACATAGATTCAATAGGATATTGCTTTTTGCATCCTTCTGCAGCTAAAGGTAGAAGATTAGTTTTGTTATTTCCTCCTTGCATATGGTGATCCCTAAAAGCCTGGTGTACAAAAGGATTCTGACTGATACTTATGAATTTTAAGCAGTCCTCACTGTCCAGTGTTATTCCTCTGGCGCCTTCATCAGTGATTCTTACTATCCAAGACACTAAAGACTCCCCCATTCTTTGGGTGAATCTACTCAATATATCAGTGATCTCCTGTTGAGTGAAATCCTCAATTATCTCCCTGGACTCTGTTTTGCCTCGGTGGTTCTCCTGTCTTCTTCTTTGTATGGGGAGAGCTTCTACATTAGAAGACTCCTCATCTAACCTTGCTCCATTCTCCTCACACACATCCTCCTGGAAGATATCAGGGCAACTCTGCCCAGCCTGTACAAAAGCTGCATGCACATTCGTTCTGCTAGTTTTTTGCTTCCTTTTAGCTACATGAACAGTAGCTTGCTCCTGGACCACATGAGTCCCTCCAGTTTGGTCTTCTGAGTGCTGTGACACAGAAGAATCCTTAGGCAAACCAGCTGACTCCCTAGCCATCCGAGCTCTTTCCTTCAGCAGCTTATCCCTACTTTTACACATAAGGCGATAACTTGTTAGCAGCACCCAGCCTCTCCTGCACACTCCTGCCAGTTCTTTGCCTGGTTCTATGGGTATTGCTTTCAAACATCTTTCCAAATCTCCAGGTTCTCCCTCTCTTAGCCTTGGTTCCCAGTTTTCACAGGGCCCTGTGCTTTTAGCCCATTCTCTGGCTAGAGAGGAATAAGGCAAATCCTCCCATCCTGCAATAGCCATTTCTCCCTCTAAAGCCCCACTGCTTCCAAATAGAGGCCTGACATTTTGTGATCCCATCCTGGTCGCCAAATGTATCAGCAATGCCATATTCACAATGCCTATGGAGATTACAGATATGCTGATATAATTATCCATCATAAAATACATCATGCTTGCCATATGGGGGAATAAACTAGAAAATTTATTAAGATACCAAAAGACTGAGTCCCAAAACCAGAAAGTGAAAGCCATCAGAGTAGTTATGACATTGGCACAGGTAGATAAAGTAGAAAGCACCCACATTTTCAAGCCTTTAAAACAGAACAGGCTACCTCAGGCAAAGGTCCTCCTCTTCCCACTCACAGCAACCACCCAGAGTCCGGGAAGTGCGCTCCCAGCAGCTCCGGCCCCTGGCAGGCCTCAGCAGGAGTCCTTAGCAGAAATTCTGGCTAACTCAAAAAGGGCTTCGCGCTGCTGCTGCCTCTGCTGCTGCTGCCACCGTCGCCACAACCGCCAGCCACCGCAGGAACTCTAGTTTGGCTTCCGCTTCCTCTTGCTCCGCCCCTTCCTGCTAAGTCAGCAAGTCCAACGGGGCATGGAAGATCTTTAAATCCCATAACCCTTACAACTACCTGAAAGACATGATTAAAAAAAGAGCCTAGACACCATCTTTCAAGAAATTATCAAGCAAAATTGCCTTGATATTCTAGAACCAGAGGGCAAAATAGAAATTGAAAGAATTCACCAATCACCTCTTGAAAAAGATTCCAAAAAGAAAACCCTTAGAACTATTGTAGCCAAATTCCAGAGTTCCCAGGTCAAGGAGAAAATACTGTAAGCAGTGAGGAAGAAACAATTTGAGTATTGTGGATATACAATTAGGATAACACAAGACCTAGCACCTTCTACATTAAGGGGTCAAAGGGCTTGGAATATGATATTCCAGAGGTCAAAGGAGCTAGGACTAAAACCAAGAATTGCCTACCCAGAAAAACTACAGGGAAAAAATATAACATTCAATGAAATAGAGGACTTTCAAGCATTTTTGATGAAAAAACAGTTGAACAGAAAATTTGACTTTCAAATACAAGAAGCAAGAGAAGCATGAAAAGGTAAACAGGAAAAAGAAATCATAAAGCGCTTATTAAAGTTGAACTATTTATATTCCTACATGGAAAAACAATTATTGTAACTCATAAGACTTTTCTTATTATGAAAATAGTTGAAGGGAATATATATGTATGTATAGGAGGATGTCTGTATATACAAATATATATGTGAGTGTGGGCATTTGTGTGTTCATGTATACATAGACAGAGGACACAGGATGAGTTGAATATGAAGGGATGATATCTAAAAATATAAAATTAAGATGTGAGAGAGAAATTTATTATGAGAAGAAGAAAGGGAGTGATAGATTAGGGTAAATTAGCTCATATGAAAGAGGCAAGAGAAAACTCTTACAATAGAGGGGAAGAGCAGGAAGGTGAAAGGTAATGGAACAACCTGATTCTCATTGAATTTGGCCTAAGGAGGGAATAACTTACACACTCAATAGGGCATCTTACCCTACAGGAAAATAGTGGGGTAGGGGATAAGAGCGGGGAGGGCAGATTGGGGGAGAGGGTAGTTAGAAGCAAACATTTTTGAAAAGGGATAGGGTCAAAGGAGAAAATAGAATAAGTGGGGAGTGGGATAGGATGGAGGGAAATATAGTTAGTCTTTCACAATATAACTACTATGGAAATGATGTGGGTAACCACACATGTACAATCTATATTGAATTGCTTATCTCCCAGTGGGGGTGGGTGAGGAGGGAAGAAGTGAAAAAAATCTGGAACTCGAAAAGTTTTAAAAACACATGTTTAAATATTTTTTTTTACATGTAAATGGGAAAGAAGATATACAGGTACTAAGGTATAGAAACCCATCTTATCCTACTAGAAAGTTAGGGTGGTGAAGGGGGAAGATATAAGAGAATACAGATTGGGGGAAGGGGTATTCAGTAGGCTTGGTATTTTGGGGTGGAGGGTTGGGGAAAGACAGGGAGAGAAAAAATTGTAACTCAGAATCTTGTGGAAATGAATGTCAAAAATGAAAAATAAATAAATTTTTACAAAAGGGAAAAAATGACAAAACTGGTAAAAAAAAAGTAGCAGTCAGATAAAATCCATAATTATTGGCACAAAACCTATCATTGCTCAAGTTCTGCCCTCTTATGTATTGCTAATATATAAAATTAACCTAAGTCTAGTAGGAATGATAGAGTATTTGATGCCCACAGAGAAAATTGTTTATTTATAGAGTAAAACATTTTAAATATGTAGCGCCAATATTATAAGGTCAAGAAAATAGACATAAAATGTGGCATTTTTTTCAGGGAGTTAACTTAATACCATTATGATTCTGTGTAGCTTGAAATGCCTTACGTCTTCTAAATGGAAATAAATGTTGGTTCTAAAGTTAGAAGGTAGTCAAACCAAAGCACTTGATATATCCATCGATAGCATGAAGATATATGTGTCCACTAAAAATACATTAAGCAGCTACCTCCTTCATCTCATGAAGTTTTCTGTGATGATATAAAAATGTCATTAGGACTTGATAAAAATAAAGTCATTAATGTGCATCAAGGAAAGAGAGAGACTGAAGGTTTGGGTTCAAAGGCCACAAAGAACCAATAGATAGCGGCAATCCCTACAGATAACTTGATTTCTTCGAGATAAGATGAAGAAAGATATTAAAGAGAAAACTGTGGTTGAATATTCACAAAGGAGTACAGACATTATGAAATCAAAGCTGAATAAGAATATTTCAACATTTGTAACACAATACTAATCTTAACATATATTTAAGAATTGTAAACTGTACCATAACTGATTTGGAAAACATTGTAATAAGAACTCATATAATATTAATGAAAAACTTGACTGTTACCCTAAAGCAGATATTCGTTCACCAAAAAAAGAAAGCAGATTGTCATCAGAGAGCATGATAATATGCTTTCAAAAAACCCTAAGAGAGGTACTTCTATATCAAAATGTCATTACTTCACTCAGTGTCAGTGCTGCCAACCTGTACATATGATTCAATTTGTTGAATGGAATAAAAAATAATTTGTTTGTGGAGGTAGCCTATGAAATGGTTCATATCCCAGAAAAGAATCAAAGGACTCTCCAGGGATTATATTCACTTGAACTCAATTGACATGTTGACTAAATGTTGAACCAATAACTTGTAATGCAGATTTGTTTACAGTGGTCGTGGAGGTGAGGGGAAGAAGTTTGGTGGTAATTCAGGACCAAATCCTTACCACTAGAAATTATAGATAAATTATCCTTAAGGAACCAAAACTTGTTGTACATTATACAAAGAATGGTATACATGGTGAAATATATAACTTCAGACTTAAAATAACAATACCTACTGAAAATGTAACTAGATTTGACTTGGTGGCTAGATGATAAATCAGAAGCTCACACTCTCTATCCTATACAAATACATTACATGCCCATTCTATAAGTGAAAATCTCAAAATATCCTTGAGAATTCAACAAAAATTTGAACTGAAACCAAATGACTGTCATTGACTGAACTACTTCCCACAACCACCAGAACATAATATTTTACAATTTAAGAATAATGTTTCTTTTTCAAATAGGTGTTGATACACCAAATATTCCTAATCTCCAAACTTCTGAATGAAATGTTTTCAAAACACATCCTTAACAAAACAAATAAAAATCATGTGGGGACAGGATGAGGTATTTTTTTTAGCAGTATTATTCCTAGAATTATTTTCACAGGTGCTGTTATTAAAATATAGAAAATTCCCTTATATACAGAAACTTTAATTAGAAATAATACGTATTTTATGTACATGTAGTCTGAAGAGTAAAAGATATACAAGAATAAGAGCAGGGTCGTGATGACCTTGGACAGATCAAGTAATCAATCAAAAAGTTCTTTATGAAACTCTCGCTTTCATTCACATCATTCTGAATGTTGCAGGATTATTTGTATAATAACGTCATTGAAAAAGACGAGAACAGGATAATGATGGTGGTGATGATATGGTTATCTTGCCTTTTTTATCTTCTGATGACAATTTAATGTCTTCTTTTAAAATGTAGATTGATTAAAATATTCATCTCAATTTTGAACTTAAACTACTAAGAGAGAACATTTCATTCGGATAGCAGAACACCCAAAGAGGATTTTCTTTGAAACAATGAATCTCCATTTCATACCACCTGCTTTTTAAAAGAATATAATAACTTTATCAGGTTACTTTCAAACTTCCCTCTGAACTTCTATCTATTGTCTTCTATGCATTAGAAAAATTTCAATAGGCGCCCCCCCCCCCGGTGTGTGTGTGTGTGTGTGTGTGTGTGTGTGTGTGTGAGAGACATCAGTATTGTTACTCCCTTCCTATAGAACATTCTTCTTCCTGATCGGTAATTGCATTGTTTAGAGTTCTTAAAATTTCAAATTTGTTGCCATTGTTGTTCTTTCATGTCATTCTCTTTGGATAAATTGTTCTCCTGGTCCTGTATCAGTCCATATTATCCAAGATTCTCTGAGATGATATCTTTATTCCTTACAGTACTATAATATTTCATTACAATCATGTACCACAATGTGCTCAATCATTCCCTAATTATCTCAGAGTTAATCTAGGTAATCAAACCTCCTTTGTTTCTAGTTCTTTGCTTTCCTCCTTTTTTGTTCCTCACTTTAGGATAAACAAAATTCTTTGCTTATAGCTGTTCATTCCACAGCTTCCTCCCTCTTAATCTGCCTGACATACCTACTTTTTCACCTGTTGCATTGGATGTATACATGTGTATAAAGGAAAGAAACCCACCTTTGCTTCAGATAAGATTGGGATGACTCTCATGGCTATTCCATCTGTGCCCTCCACCATGACTGTACGCTCTTCTCATCCTCTTCAATTATCTCGCCCTCCATATTAATTTCTACATTAGTACATTCTTTTTACCCTCTCTTCTGTTCCACCTGTTCAAGTCTCCAGAACAAATCCACAGACTCTCTGCTTTCTTATATAACACCTTCCATGCCTTTTGAAGACATTCAAGTTCTCAAGTGACACTTGTTTCTTCTCACTCCTTATAATGTTAGCACTACATTAAAATAGAGGACCTTCCTATTGCTTAAATGGATTTACGTTTCTAGATTTTTCTGGATATTATTTTTGTATTTCAAAGTTCCTACTTATCTATGGTCTTTTTTATCAGAGATAATTGAAAGTGTGATATTCTTTTAAAGACCTATCCCCCTTCTTTCCTCCACCCCTACCCTGGGAGGATTAAACTAAACTTTTCAGGGTAAGTTATTCTTGATTGTAAACTTATTTCTTCTGCCTTTTGGAACATTGTATTCCAAGATTTTTTTCTTATTATAGAAGTTGCCAGATCTTGTATGTTGCTGAATGTAGTTCTTTGGTACTTTAACTACTTTCTGGATGCCAGCAGGACTTTTTTCTTTGACACTAAAGCTCTAGATTTTGGCTATAATATTTCTGGACTTTGCCTATTATGAGATGATTTCAGGAGAAGATTTATGGGGTCTTTCTGTCTTCACATTGTTCTCTATAGATCTGAGCAATTTTCATGTATAACCTCTTGAAATGTAGTTTCCAGATGGAATTCAGTGATTCTTAAACTATCTTTCCTTTGTTTCAAAATAATTTATTTTTATTAGCTTTCATTCCTTCTATTTATTTAATCTTTTAATATCATTAAAAATCTTTGATTTCTGTTTGATTTATTCTAGTTTTCAATCCATTACTTGGATAAGGTTTTGCTACTTTCTTTTTTAAGCCATTTATTCTCCTTCCATTTCTTTCCTCAAGAATTTTACTTCCTTTTTTTAATCTCTTGCTTCATTTCTTTTAGTTATTCATATAGTCTTGTAAAAAGCCTGTTTTTCTACTTTGAGTCTCTATTTTTAGTTGTTGCAGAGTTACTCCCTTCAGCTTTGGGGGGAATCTGTAGATCTCCAATTTTCAAAACTGATCACTGGATTTTTTTTTTTAATCTGCTCATCTCTGTCTCCATATTTCTGGAAAAGGGCTTTATTCCAGAGCCACTCTTTCCCTGTTGCATTTTTTGGCTTTTTGGATGGATTGGTCAGCCTTGCTTTGTCTTTTCTTGGGTTCTGGGTACCTGAACCTCTATCTCACAGGGTTATACCGCCATGGATTTTTGAGGAACAGTATGATGGATCTTCAGGGTTCTCTTTAGCATTTCAGAAAAGAGTGTTAATGACCTTAGAGCTTCTGAATCTTCAGTGTGGCAGTAATCATCACTTTATGCGACCACACTGGGATCTTCTAAGATCCTTACTTGAGGGTTTATGGAACACCCTAGAATTTTCTTTGTGAATCCCTCTAAAATAGCTTTCTATAGACATAGAGTCTTAAAAGCTTACCTGCCCCTGGCCAGTCTCTGGTAAAGCTTTGAGGCTGCTCTAGTTCTGACTTTGTTGGTAGCACTCTTTTTTTATTTTGCCCTTGGACTTCTAAATAATCTTATATGGATGGGGTGGAAGAGTCACTTACTATGGTTTTTCATGTGATTTCTTAATCATTATTTGGTCTGGTAAGAGTGTCAGATTTTTGCTAGTTCAGGTATATAAGAGCTGGACTGTATCTAGGCTGTCTTATTGGCCAGAAGTTCCAAATTGATATTTCTAAAATATAGCTCTGATCATATCACTCACATACTCAACAACCTATTATGGCTCCCTATTGACTCTAGGATTAAATGCTATTTCATCTTTATATTTTTCTTTTTTTATTTCTAGTTTTGCATAAATTTTCTTATGTATATAAGTATTAGTATGGTAATATGTATGAAATTCTCAAATAAGAAAATATCAATATATTGGGAGTACATATTTATTAAATTTTTTTCTGATTATGTGGCACAATAAAAAATATGGAGACTACTAATTTAGAACAGTGAGTCCTTTCCATTTATCTTAATGAAGGATTAGGCATGAGAGAAACTTAAATTGAAGATAATTAAGAGATATTATGAATAATGTATAAGGCATTTACTCAGTAGAAATGTGACTTTCCTAATTCTTTTTGTTATCTGTTCCCTTATCTTGTTTTTCAAAAATTGTATAATGCTTAGGGGAGGTGGGAGACTTATTTCAGATAAAATTAGTTGTAGTTTGCAATCTGGTTTCCAAACAAATCACAAGGCTTTACTGTGTGTGATGGAACAAAACAAAACAAAAAATCATAAACAAATAGATTAAGAACTTGTATTTCAATTATGTAAATATTTTATTAATTCCAGTTATTGAAAGGACTTTTGTTTTCTCTAGCTTTTCTTCCTAAAAATTATGTGGACCTATTACTATTTGTACATTTAATTCAATTTATTAGTGTAGACATGTGCCTGATTTTATGGTCTCTTTGGTTTGGTAACTATTGTGCTGTTGTTACTAAAATTCATTTATATTTTGTTCCCTTGCAAATAGCCATTTGCCTGGAAATGAGATAAATCCTTAGATTTTGGCTTTTATAGTGGTTAGAACAGTGAATTTGGGATTAGAAGACCTAAGTTCTAGGAGTTTGTCCCTCATACCTGAGTTCTAGATGTTGTCTCCCACTTATGAAGAACATGATCATGATATAATTTACAAGCTTTAGTTTGCTCAGTAATAGTAATATAATATTCTATAAGATAATAATACCTCTACTCTGTACCTCTTAGAGTTTTTTTGTGAGGAATTTTTTTTCCTGAGACTTGAAAATGCTATGTGAAGGTGAATCATTTTTTCTCCAAAATCTTCCTGTCTAGTGCACTATTTCCATGACTCTCAATAAAGATTCATGCCTTCTCAAGGAATGAGAGGTTTACATTGTATACCACATTTTCAACTACATAACTCTCATTTCATGTAAATCATATGGAAAAGACAGCTTTGTACTAGACCACTGAGTGCCCAGGCCAAATTTCTCTACTGTGCATCTGTTCCATTCCTACTCACACTTAAGCATTCCTTAACACATATATACCTTTCCATACTATTTATGGCCCTAGAAAATCTGTACCATGTATAAAATGCTTCAGTAACTTCTTAGAGATTAGGAGAGCAAAAGAAGGAAGCCAATGGGGAATGGAGAGAAATTTATCTGGGTAACACAGAGCTATAATTTAGTTATGAACTCTAAGAGATGGAAGGGACATTACAAGTCACTAAGACCAATTTATATCTGACAGAATCCCCTACAAAATCACAAGTGGTATTACAGCTTTCACTAGAATTCCTCTGATGGGGGGGGGGGGACACTGACATAGCCCATTCCACCTTGGGACTCAACTGACCTGTTAAAGAGATTTTGCTTAAAACTAAACCTTATTTTGTTCCATAAAACTCACCTCCATTAATATAGTTCTGTTTTCTGGGACCAAGCAGAAACCATCTAATCCCTCTTCCACATTATTTGTTTTAAAGCAGCAATGATAAAAATATTAATGTTTGGCTCACATCACATAATTTAGAATTCAAGAGAGTATAGAGATCTAAATGATCAAAGTCAATTTTGACTAGCCGTCTAAATCATTCATTTTACAAATGAGAAAGCTGAAGTTCACAAAGGTTAAATGCCAACTCAGTTAACTCTATGTTGTTGTTGTTCAGTCATGTCCAACTCTTTTTTTTTTTTGCTTTTTGGAGGGAAATTGGGGTTAAGTGACTTGCCCAAGGTCATACGGCTAGTTTTGTGTGTGTGTGTGTGTGTGTGTGTGTGTGTGTGTGTGTGTGTTAAGTGTCTGAGGCCAGATTTGAACTCAGGTCCTCCTGACTCCAGGGCTGGTGCTCTATTCACTGTGCCACCTAGCCGGCCCATGTCCATCTCTTTGTGATTCTGGTTGACATTTCCTTGGCAAAGATACTGGAATGGTTTGACATTTCCTTCTCCAGTTCATTTTATAGATGAGGAAACTGAGGCAAACAGGGTTAAGTGAGTTGGCCAGGGTCACAAAACTAGGAGTTTCTGAGGCTGAATTTGAACTTGCGTCTTCCTGACTCCAGGCCCAGTGCTGTATCCATTGTAACAAACAGTTGCTTTTGATAGGAATCGAATTCTGCTTTAAAATAATCAGTTTTAAGTGAATTAAAATTAACTGAAGGAAATTTAACAAAAAGATTAATATTAATCTTTGTACTATAAAGACAAGGCCCAATTCCATTCAACATTTTAAAATACTTAATTTATGCAAAGCCCTGTGCTAGGCTTAGGAGAGATGTAAAATTTATATTAAATAATACAAAATATTAATTTATAATAAATACACACTAAAGCACTATCCCTGCCCTCACATGGTTCTCTTGAATTTAGCTGCTTACAAAGTAAACCATGGACACCCATAGCTGAAAACCAGAATCACTCTAATGCAGCCCCATCTTTTCTCTCTAAATTTAATGGCTCCAGATTTGCTTGAAATATTAGTGTCTTGCAACTACAATGCAACAGAATTAAAAGTCATTGTGCGTGTGTGTGTGAGACACTAAAAGTATATATGAATTTCTTATGGTTATTTCTACTCTGTACAACAGTTACCTTCTATTAGCATGGGCAATAGAGAGCATGCTATGTTGTTTGATTTTTTCCTATCACACATGTTTAGCTATCTGTGTGTAAAAGCCTGTGCTGTGTACAGAAACTTGAGTTTAATTGGCTTCATTATACCACAGGACCAATTAAATGACTGTGGTTTCTAAGTCAGCAATCAGTAAACACATCCTAATTTTTATACTTGGAAATTTTAGGCCACAGGGTCAGAGTGAGTAAAACTAATACTAAATGATTTTTTTTAAGTGTGCAGTGTGTTCATTTTGTCAAAATAGGCAGGTTTGAAAAATTTCTACCATTGTTCAAGTTCTACTAACATTCTTCTTTGATGAGAAATTTTGGGTAGGATGCAAATTTAAAACTTCAAAGGCCAGTAATAAAGAGCTGCACATTTAGCAGCTAACTGAAAAAAATGAGCTGTGAAATAGAGAGAGGAAAGCCTTGAGGACAGATTATGCCTGAAGGAGCTATAAAGTTTCCTAATTAACTAGCTGCAAATTTGTGATTTCAAAATTTAGACCATGGCCCTTCTTTTCCCATGTCCCCTTGCCATTAGCTAAGCTGCTAATTTGAAAAGAAACAATTTTATTTGGATCAATTAATATTATTTTCAAATATCAGGTAATAATCAAGTGTTACTTATCCTCTATTGTTTGGATTCATAGGTCAGATGCATTTGGATTTATAATTCCTATTTTGAAACTAAGCTAATTTTAGTTAATATTGATGCTATTTGCATTTTTTTTTATTGATCTAAAGTCATTATTTGGAATCATTTGTTCCGTTTAGAGCATGTAAAACCACAAGGAAGTCATTACAAAGTAGTCCTTTTTTATGTGAGCTTATCAGTCATTATACTATAAATTACTGCGACTGAACCTAAATTATTAGAGATTTTTATATAATAAGCTTCAAGGAGTATCATACTCTTAACCATTTGGAATATAATCCTTAATTTAATGAGAAAAAGTAAAGCAAAAAATGGGTATTGAATCTTTGTGAGCTATTCACAAACAGTTAATTCTAGAAGTCTAGATTTCCAAAAGTTTAACATTCAATTATTTCTAGAATTGGAATCAGATGTGAATTACCCATTTCCATTAAGATATAGATAATTGATTATAGTCACTCACCTGATTATTTAGAAAATTGTACTTGTACAATATGGTTAACTACAGTCTTCGCTATTGAGGCAGTCAAATGTCAAGCAAAGTATATGGGACTGTGGTTATGCTAGTACTACATTGACTGTATTATAAATGACATTTTAAATATATGTTTTAGAATTTGTTTTAAATATCAAATTGTGTTTGAAACATAAATTGTATTTTCAGAATAAATGCTTTATTTAGTAAAATATGTAGCTTGGTTCCGGATAATGAATAGGATTAAAATCTGCTAAATTATCTTTCTAAGACAACACAAATATAGATAGGAGGCACAGTGGGTCTGGAGTCAGGAAGACTTGTATTCAAGTCAGGTCTCAATCACTGGGCAAGTCACAAACTATGACTACTTCAGTTTCCTTATTTGTAAAAATGGATATAAGAATAGCATCTGCCTCCAAAAATAATATATTAGTAAGGCATGTTTCAAATCTTAAAGCATCATGTAAATGCCAACTATTAACAATAAGGATTATTTTGTGTGTATGTGATTCAAGGAATCCCCTACTTAGACACTGAGAATAATTTTCTTAGTTGACAATTTTAAAACTATTTTGGGTGACTTGCTATCAACAGAAAAAAAAAGATATGCAGTTTCTTTCAGAGCAGTGGATTAGATATCCCTTCCTGAATTTATGAATGATTTAATTCAAGCAGTAAGCAATTATGAAGCGTAGTAGCCCATATAAAGGAATAAAGTAGCTTAGGTATAAGCAAGGCAGAGCCCCAAACTATGGTGTTCCTCTTTTAGTGAGTTAGCACATGGTATTTTATGTGTCATCTTCTTTAAGTAGGCATGTAGTGTAGTGGGTTGAGAGCTGGGTTTGCAGTTTTTATTTTAAAAGAACCATTTGAATTCTCAAGAAAAGCTTTAGGAAATGTGCCTTCCAGAAGGCTTTTTTCTTTAACTGAAGACTGCATTTCCTTTCCCCCTTCTCTTTTTTAGCCTCTTTTCCCCAAGAAGAACTATGAATGCCTAACAAGCTGTGAGTTCCTCAAATACATTCTGTCAGTGAAGCAAGGTGATTGTCCAGCACCAGAGAAGGCCAGTGGTTTTGCAGCTGCCTGTGTGGAAAGTTGTGAAATCGACAATGAATGCTCCGGGGTGAAGAAATGTTGTTCGAATGGATGTGGACATACCTGCCAAGTCCCAAAAAACCTGTACAAAGGTAGAGATCATAATTGGGCACTAGAAGGGAACTTGACCTTTGATTCATGAACAAAGCGGCTTAGAAATTGCAGTTTTATTGTAGCTTCTGAACACAGATAAAACTGAAATCTTAGAGGACGAAATTATGTTGGGGGGTGGGTATTAAGCTACTACATGTTTCTTTTGTGTCTTGTACAAACCATCTTAAACACAGACATCTTGAGATGTCAGTGAACCATAGACATTGGACACATGGGTTGGGCTATCCACAGAAAGTCTTGTTTACTTTAACCCTAATGAGAATTGTTGAACCATTGTAACATCTTAATGTTAAGTGGACACAAAACTGCTTACCACTGCAATGAGACTTTTCAAGAATGTAAGTACCATAGCATACCAAGTATTTATTACACCAGTAGAAGACTAAATAAGCTATGAAGCTTATTTGTCCAAGAAATGTGAAACAGAAGTCTTTTTTTTTAAAATCTGGATACCCCAATTGTGTATTACAACTGTTAGTTTCAGAGAAAGAATCTTATTGGATAAATTTGAAATATTTTAACTTAGTACTCTAAAACATCAGTGAGTTTCTTTTCTTTTCCAAATAAGGTATTTTTTAAAATAAAATAAAGTTTTAAATCAATTTTAATTTGTACTCTTCCAAAATGTTTGTATTAAAAATTATAGGAAATAATGATCATCTTAAGATTATCATTATACTTTTGAGTCACAAGTGATCGTTTAGTAATTATTCTCAAAGAATGGGAATCCATTTGATTTGATGTTAGTATTCATTTTTTACAAAATGGCCAAACTCATTCTTTGCAATCTGCTTTACAAGTCACAGCATTGCTTTATTCTTCTTGGTCATGATGGATTAGAGGAAATGTTAGATTTCATGGTCATATTGAATTTTCAGTATGGGTTAAATCATATTGGCTTAAGGATTATTTGACACTAACTGTTGCTAATCTATTTCTGTAAAGCTTACTAAGGTCTCTTGAGCCACATCTATAACAATTCAAGTCCTTGAATACTAATACTATGACAGATGCCATTTGATCTGCCTTTTGGATAATATGAAGACTGAAAAAATGGGGAAATGTATCACTTAGGTATTTTATGGTCATGCCTGGTTAAAACAGCGTACAATGTATTTATTACTTTATATTGAGCTGTTACACATACATATTCCATAGATTTTATTCTAACACATGGATATGTCAAAAGCTGTCCGTGAACTTATAAGTCAGCAAGGGGTAGGATCAGGAAAGAATACTGAATCTGAAGTCAGAGAATTTGATTCTGCCTCTGGCTCTGTGGGTTACTACCTGTTTGATCCTGGGTTCATTATGTAACTTCTCTGGGCCTTGGTTATCTCATCTGTAAAATAAAAATGTTAGATGATAATTTTTAGGTTCCTTCTAATGCTAGATCTTTTATCTTAGATTGGTTAATCAATAGTTATTGATTCCCTTTACAGAGAAACATACTCCAATCTGTCCTCCATACAGATGCCCAGATGATCTTCCTCAAGCACAAATCTAACCACATCACTCCCTTCCCTATCCCACTTCCACTGCTTCAGTAAATTCAAGTGGTTCCTTGTTGTCTTCTGATCAAATATAACTTCCTTTGTTTTGTATATGAAGCTTTTCACAACCTGACCCTTTCCTGCCTTATCTCTTTTCTTACATGGCACTCCTCTCCATCCACTCTCTGGTCCACTCACACTGGTTTACTTGCTGTTCTACTCACACAACACTCCATTTCTCTTCTCCAAGACTTTTCTAAGATACTTGCTCCTGATGCAGCAAAGTCAAGATATTGAGCATCCTAAGGATTTCCAGGGCTTTTAACATTCTGTCTGTGCCTGCAGTGATTTCCCTTCCCATCTTCTGACATTTTGTGACCCTGTTTGGCGTTTTCTTGGTAAGGATACTGCAACAGTTTTCCATTTCCTCCTCTGACTCAATTTATAGATGAGGAAACTGAGGCAAATTAGGTTAAGTGACTTGGCCAGGGTCACACAGCTAGTGAGTGTCTGAACTTGAATTTGAACTCAGGTCCTCTTGACTCCAGGACTGCTGTTCTATCTGCTGCACCCCCTAGCTGCCTCATTCCTTTTGTACATATTCTGTATGTATGGTCATACATATTAGAATGCAAACTCCTCCAGGGAAGGGACTATTGGACTCTAGTCTTTGTGTCATCCTCAGTTCTTAGTATAGTGCTTGGCACATAGCAAGCACTGAATAAATATTGTTGATTGATGGAGGATACTAAAATTAAATGGATTTATCTAATTTGTGCAAATTCAATCTAACAGTTCTGATTTGCCAGAGTTAAAGCCATGTTTGAGAAACATGTTTTTCTTTTATATAAATGATTTCCATAGAGGAAAAATTAAAAATTGATTCTTTAAGTCTCAAGATGTGTTACACACTAATGGAATTCTTGCATGGGAGACAGCAGATCTAGGTTCTAATGATAACTTCTTTTAACTAACTATATGACCTTGGAGAAGTAATTTTACTTTCCTGGGCCTTAGGTCCTTCATCTATAGAATAAGGGAGGTGAAGAAAATAGTCTCTAAGATTCCTTCTGTCTCTAAAAGTTATATGTCAAAATGTTCTATGCTTGGTACTTATGTCCCTTTTAAATGCATTTGACCATTATGAGGCAAAGGAAATGATTTTAGAATGCATGACATATGGAAAGGAAATTCTGATTTAATCCTATACCTAAATAATCTGTTCTTTTGGCATATAGTAGATAATGATATTACATATTACCTGGCATATAACTTTGGACACAAATCATGGAAAGACTAATATCCCTCCAATGAACTGACCATATTTATTTTGATAATAATGTTTGGATACAAGTCATGAAATATTTTATTACAAATTTCTTCCTTATTTTCTCCAAAACTATTCTTGATGTGATCATATCCCTAAAGTCTTATTAGTAATAATAATTTACTTGTTATATGATGTAAAGTCCTAGAGTGGGCTTTCAGGTACTTTGTAATTATAGGAACTTAGTGAATACCATTATTCAGAATTATTATTCTGGAGATTCTAAGAGGGGAGTGCAGCTACTTATTTTTCATTGACTCCCGAAATAGTAGTCTTTTAGGGGGAAAATGGTTTTTTTTTAAGTCAAGGGTTGAGCTTCAGGTAGAGAATGAAAAGCAAAGAGATAGGGTAGGGTGCCTGAAGGAACCAGGAAGACCTCCACAAAACAAGTTAATGAGCCAAATTAATACTGATGATGAATGGCATAATATTGTAACATCCAAATTGTAATCTTTCCATCTCTATTGCCTGGAACAATACCTCTTCCTTAATAGATGCTTAATAACCATAGGTTGAATTGAAATACTCATTTCACAACATCACACCGTTAGTTAATGCTAAATTGAATTTAATTTTTTCAAGAGCGATTGTCATCATTGCCATAAGGGAATAAGGGATTCCATAGCATAACAAACACAAGATCTTAGAGGCGAAAAGAGCTTTAAATATTATTCAATCTCTTGGTTCTCAAATACCTGTCTTCATACTATTACTGATTCCAAGTGGCATTTCATTATGAAAAAATATCACTGCCCAAGGCCCAGACTTCCTAAAACCTATACACTTTAAAATTGTTACTTTTATTCCCCCTCTTTGTCCCTAAATCCTATATTTTGTATTACTAAAAAATTCAAAATTGTCATTGTGGAGTGCAGAGTAATCCAAATTAGAGGACTGAGATATATTCCCAGTATTCAGTACAGTAGATAATAATAATAATTATTATGACAATAAAGCTTACGCATGCAAATGTATATCAATTTAAAGTTTACAAAAAAATCTTCGTACATTATTTAATTTACACCTCACTGTAACTCTGTAATGTAAATATTATCCCCACTTTAGAGATGAGAAAAGTTGAGATTCAGAGTTTTCGGTATTTCTGTATGGTCAAAGAGCTAATGTCAGAGGCGGGCTTTGTACCAAGGTTTTCCTGACTTTAAAGTCAACAATTCCGTTCCCTGTGTTATACAACCTACTTGTTTTATAAGATGAGGTTGAGAACCAGACAAGTTGGGTGACTGAGTAGTTGCAGATGTGGAATTAGAACTCAGGTCCACTACGTCCATGAGAATTATGTTAATACCACACCATATACTTAATACTGTACTTGATCATGTTGATGGTATTCACTGCAAGAGGACCATAAACTGGAAACCACATTTAAAACATTATAACTATGAGATTATAGGCATAGGGCACTCAAAATGAGGGAACTCTTTTCAGCAGGGCAGATTAATAACTCTTCTGCAATTTGTCATATTAGAGAGTTAATTGGGCATTTAATCATTAAGTACTTCACTCAGGGTCACTAAGCAGGGATAAAATTATAATTCAGGTCTAACTGACTCAAAGCCTTCTTCTTTATCCATCACACTAAGTTTAAGTAATTATAAGTCTAGCACTAATGAATTCTGATGTATAACCACTAAATGGTAGAAAATTTCATTCAGAAATCATGCATTAATTTTTATCTTTAACATATATATGCATATAAATATATTTGAGTCTAACAAACTAGTAAAATGTCTTTTAAAATAATGATGAATTTTTTTTATTTGAATAGTGATTTATAGTACCTATGACTGTACAAATACATTATTTTTGGCATGGTGATACTCATGTGACATCTTTAGTAAAAAAAAAAAATGTTATGTCCATTTAAAAGACGAGGAAACTGCAGAGATCAAACTTTGTCAGGACAGACCTACCTATCTACCTACCTACCTACCTACCTACCTGCCTGCCTGCCTGCCTGCCTGCCTCCCTGCTTACCTGCTTGCCAATTGATAGATTATACATTTCTGTAATCTAAGAGCTTGTTTAGTTTGCAGAGGTTAAGTACTAGAGGGTTGGCCACCAGGTGATTTTTTTGTATTTGCTTGTTTTTGCTACAACAACTCATGATGACCATCCACTAAGGCATGGGAGAATTGCAATTTGCATCAATGACGGGTTTATTCCCATCACTTGTATCATAGAGACTTGAAGTACTACAGTATAAATTCCAAAAACTCATGTATGTTACATTGCAGATACACCTTAGAACAAGTGACCCAGTGACTGAAGTGTTAAATCAATTATAATTTGGGGGGAATGTTTGTTATATTTATGAACTAGCATAAAGAGATACTGTGACTTGGGGGAAGAGAAAGCCTCCACTTGATTTGAAGTCCGAAGACTTGGGTTCCAATGATAACTGCTATTTTACTGCCTAGACACAGAGGGTAAAGTAGTGGAAATAGCACAGTGTTTGGAGTTAGGAAGACCTGAGTTCAGATTCAGCCTCACACACTAATTTTGCGACCTTGGGCAAGTCACTCTGTCTGCCTTAGTTTCCTCAAATGTAAAATGGGATAATAGTAGCACCTACCTCCTAGGGATGCTTTGAAACTCAAATGAGATTTTTATACATACACACATGTATGTGTGTACATATCTTGCTTACTACATATATATTACATATAATTATGTATGTATGTGTCTGTCTATATATCCATCCATCTATCTATCCCTCTATCTATCTATCATCTATCTATCCATCCATCATCTATCTATCCATCCACCCATCCATCCATCCATCCATCCATCCATCCATCCATCCATCCATCCATCTATGTATCATCTATCTATCCGTCTCTGTCTATCAATCTATCTATCTATCTATCTATCTATCTATCTATCTATCTATCTATCTATCTATCTATCTATCTATCTATCTATCACCTATCTTACTGAAGTGCCTAGCATATAGTAGGTACTTAATGTTTCTTTTCTCCATTTCTTCCTATTTAACCTTGGGGCATTAACTAATTAACTAAAGAGCATTTATTAAGCTCATACTATATGTCAGACATCAACCTATCTTCAGAGGATGCAAAGACAAATATGAGATAATTTCTACTTTCACAGAGTTTATATTTTACCAGAGGAAAAGTATTGAACTCCTTTGTGTCTCAGTTTCCTCATTTCTAAAGTGAAAGGATTGTACAAAATAATCTCTACAGCCTGATATTTAAATGATGGTTAATTAATTATTGAATTAGTAAAATATATTCTAATATTATTAAATAGTACTTTTCAGATTTGCAAATAGAAAAAAAATACTTGGGTAATCAAACCACATCCATACCTGGTTTGGACTGATTGTTCCATTGTTCCATAGATACAGACTATGTTTAGCATTTAAAAACCAGAAGGCTCCTGATACCTTAGATTATACTTGACTTCTTGGCACTCACTTGTGGTTTTTTTTTAAAACTATTTTAGCACATTTTTGATATCATGTTGTTGGAGCTAGACTTTAAAAATTCTTCAGCAGAAGAGGATAGATTTCAGAAAACTAATTTGTCCAAAAATAATGAAAAAGCCTCATAATTTACATAATGAAAAGCACATCGAGTAGTGATTGGATGTACACATCTGGTTATGAAATTGATGATACTCGTTCTACAAAAGTAGACTCTCATGCACTTGTACCGGCTTTAGTTGTTTGTGCTGCTGGGATCCATCTGTACACAATTACATACACCAGAGAGGTTGAGTTACTTCCAATCAAGTGAATCCAACTAACCCTAATGCAAAGCAGATGGAAGCTTTCTTAACATGCAAATTGCAGGATTATTGTACATCATAATTAAAGAGAGATTTTTAAATGAAGAAATTTGAACTGACATAGCCCATGATACTCATTACATTAGATTAAGACTGTTGGTTGCTGAATGATATCCAAGATTAAAACCTTTTAGAAAGGGATTTGGATGCTGGGATTTACTGCTGATGAGTTCAGATTTCTTCAGCAGCTACAGTATTTACTATAGTTTTATTTACTGTAAAGGATTACTGCATTGGAGTACCATAGGGAATGGTCTATTTCTAGAGCCCAGAGAAGGTTCTTTTGTGAATTTAAGAAAGTGAACAGTCTTCTTACTTTTTCCCAGTTAAATTTTTTTTAGACATAAAGCAGATCAATAATATAAATTACTCACTATACTTTAATTTGTACTATCCATTTGCTTACATGATAAATTTATACCCCCACCCTTTCCTATACCATACTGTCAAAAAAGAGGACTTGATTTAAACCTGGAGAAAAGAATTAGGGATAGGGAAAAAGGGGGAGAAGGTGAAGGTAGGCACTATAACTTTGTTCCAGTATTTAAAGGAATGGCCTATGGAAGAGGGATCAGGTTTGTTAGGCTTGGCCCTAGACAAGAGAACCAAGGATCAATGGGTTGAAGATGCAAAGAAGAACATTTAGGCTTGAAGTCAGGAAAAACTTTCCCAAAGTGTAATGGGTTGCCTCAACTCATAGTGTACGTTCCCCCTCATTAGACATATTTAAACAAAGGTTGGCTGGGTATGCTGTAATGTATATTGTCATTTGGGCATAGGTAGGACTGTGCTGGAACCGTCATATTTTAATAATCAGCTCATAATCTGATTGTTAAATTTTTGATGTGAGTGTTTATACTTTAGAATTTGGCAAACACTACAAAACAAGATTTAATTTATTATTTTGTTGATTGTGCAGACTTAACCAATTGCCTTAACTAGTTAACCAATTAAAATTAAATTAATGTTCTGCAATCTCCTTATTTACTACTTCATTTTATTAGACTCTTTTACTCATATACCTCTTGTTTTCTAGGATAGAAGTTCATGAGCATTTTTTATTCCATAATGATGGAATTGAACCTAATCTGAGAATTATGTCCCATATTAGCAGCATTTTTGTCTATCAGTAGAACCTTAAGAAATAGAAAGGGAAGAAATGACTGTATAACCCCTTTTCTGAACAATATGTGAACTCATTATTAATCTTCACCAAGACAGCTGTCAAAAGGAATCCTGCTCTGAAGAATGACCTTTGAGAAAAAATGGTTATAAAGATACTATTTCAGATTCATGAATCAGTTTAAACATTTTTAAAACAATGAGAAGAGCAAAGAGTTTACCATGACATATGCTAGCTTTGTGTCAGATACTTTAAATAAGAAAAATTGATATTTAGGGGCCACTTTTATTAGGGGAACTGAGTACCAATTGATTTAAGATTAGCCCTTTGACGTGTTTTCCTTCTTAAATGCTCACCTCAGCTGAAGTCACACATAGACTGTTTTAATTGACATATTTTTCTATGTTGTCATGTTTCAGGTGTTCCTCTGAAGCCCAGGAAAGAGTTACGATTTACAGAACTTCAATCTGGACAGCTGGAGATTAAGTGGTCCTCGAAATTTAATATTTCAATTGAGCCGGTAATCTACGTAGTGCAGAGGAGATGGAATTATGGGATCCATCCTAGCGAGGATGATGGCACCAATTGGCAGACTGTCGCACAGGTTAGTCCATTATGGGAGATTTTTTTGGAGGGGTGGGAGCACTTCTACTCCCATAAAACCTTAACTTGTTGCACTTCATTCAATGTAATTCTTAGTAAAGAAGTAATGAATATCAGATGCTGAAAGAGGAACGCATGGAATCAGAGGGAGAGACAAGGCTGAAGAATGAAAAAAACCTAAATGCTGGCTTAGTTCTTTATGGTGTGGTAGGTGAAACAGTAGACTTAGAGTTGGATGCCTTGGATTTGAGTCTTGCATCATAGGATCTCACATTTAATTAGGGCTGAAAGAGACTTTAGAGGCTTTGTCCTTCATCATGTACGTGAACCGAGGTCCAGGAAAATTTGGGTGACTTACCCAATATCATACAGATAGGAATTGACAGAGGCAGGATTTGAATCTGTAAAGCCAGTCCTAGCTCTGTGGCCATAGGGCCTCTTTTCCCTCTTCTGTAGGCCTCATTTTTTTCATCTGTAAAATGACAGGATTGGGCTAGATAGTCTTTAAGATCTCTTCCCGATCTATCTATATTTCTATGAAAAAAAAAAACATAAAAATACAGTATCTGAATAATAGCAATTCATTTCTTCTAACAACTATGTTTCCTTAAAAGTAAAATGGAAACCTACTATAAATAAGCAATACAACATTGTTGAATTTAAATTTGGTGATTTGTCTCATGACTCTTCCATTTCTGTTCAACTTATACTTTTCTCACTCCAGAGGATCTGAGATGAATGAGTATGAGATGCATATCCCCAAACTACTTAATGGGAAGCAGCCAACAGATCATAAATCTTGACTAAGTGCTTTCCTTGTTTCGGTGTGTGTTTCTCAAAGTATCTATGGCCCACCTGAATGGCAATACTCCAGATGTTTATCTTAACATTGCTTCGTCCTTCTCTCCCTTGTTGATGAGGAAAGCAAAATATTTTTTTTTTCCCTTAAAGAGTTGTTAAATGGGCTACCAGCTGCAAGAAAATAAATGGAGGGGAAGAAAAATATATTTTGAATGTGGAGCTGATTCATGTTTTTTTTTTCCTTTACCAGCTAGAGTGAATTTTATGCACTTATGTCTATATATTTTTTTATATATTCCCTTCAAATTTAAATGGTAGTCCAGGTCTCTCTCTGTCTCTGTCTGTTTCTCTCTTCCCCCTTCCTTCCTTCTCTCCCTTTCCCTCTCTCTTTGTAATGACTATAGAAGGTTCTTTGATATGAGGTGTTTTTTTTTTTTAATGATCTAGTTTTTTTCTCAGAAACATTATCCTTGAAGAATAAGGGATCAACACAGAAAGCATTTAAGGATTTCAATGTAGACAAAAGAAGGAACACAGCTCAGTGGATACAAAGTTTGCCTCAGAGATAGGAAGACCTATAGTCAAGTCCTGCCTCTAACGCATACTGACTGTGTGATCCTGAGCAAGTCATGAACCTCTCAGGGCCTCCAGGTAACTCTCTAGGGGAGTGTGTACACTGATTAGTAAGTGGAGTTTCCTCACCCTATAGTAGTAATGTCCAACTAGAGTAGAATGGGGAGGACCACTAAACTATACAGAAACTTCCATTGGCACTGCATATTCACTTAGAAAACCACATATTAACATCATCCACATTCTATTGTAGTTTTGTTTATTAAAAAAAATTCCAATTATATTTTAATGTGGTTGGGGAGTATTGTGGGTCATAATACAGCATTGTTTATATCTATGTTTAATTTCTCTGCTCTACACCAAGGAAATTACAGATCTGGACAAAAACAAAATGGAGAAGTGAGAAATTTTTCACTAAAACTAATATCACATAAACGACAGAACATTAATTTTAGTCACAAAAATCCCAACCCAACTCTCTCCTCTTTCATAGCAAATAAAACTTCTCAGAAAGGTTTTAATGGTGGATATTTCTTGTGCCCTTGAACAGTTATGTGGTTTCTTTTTTCAACCATCAAAGTTTGAAGGGCTAATCATTGTAACTGGGTGAATGGTAATTTACTTATTTTCTTTACAGAGAAGAACCTTTGAATTCTTTTTTCCCCCTAGTGAAGGCAAGAACTAATGCTTCCTTGGCATCTACCTTATTCTATGAACATAATTCCATGCTTTATAAAACTCTTGTATGTATATGTCTCTGTATGTGGGACTGTCCATGTTTGCATGTGAGCATATTTTTATCAGTCTGCCAGATTTTTTGGTTATTACTCTATGATTTCAAGAAGATTTATCACAGAATCAAAGGATTTCAGAATTGGAAGGAACCTCAAAGCCAAATTCCAATTCATATGCTGAAAAGAATGCCCACTAAAACTACTTTACAAATGGTCTCTTAGGCTTAAAGGCTTTCTGTGAATGGGAACCGACTACTTTCCCAAGCTAGCCTATTAGAGTTTTGGAAAGATCTGCTTATTAGGAAGATTTTTTTTTTAAACATTTAGCCTAAATTTGTCTTTGTGTAACTTCTACCTAGTGGTCCTAATTTTTCCCTCTGGGTTCAAATAGAACAAGTCTTGTCTCTCTTCCATGGCTACAACATCTCTCTTAAACTTCTATAATAAATATTTTTAGTTGCCTCAACTGATCCTTATATGGCAGGGCTTCAAGGCCCTTCACCATTTAGATTGCCCTCTTCTGGACACCCTCCAACTCATTAATGTCCTTTGTAAACTCTACATGGACCTGTCTAGAATACTCCAGTTGTGTTCTCACAAAGGCATTGTACAGTTGGACTAAACTCCTTTATCCCTGGACACTGCCTCTATATAGCCTTTGATTGTATTAGCTTATTTGACTGCTCTATTTCATTGCTGATTTATTGATTATTCAATCCACTAAAAAAATTTCTGATATTTTGTTTCAGATAAAATACGCACCTACATTGCTTTTGCATTTTGTACTTGTTTATGTGTGTTTGTGCATATAGAAAGTTAGAGCTATAGATAGTGTATATGTATGTATGTATTTGTCACAATTCTCAAGCTTCAGGTTGCTTTTTAGGAAAGATTAAATCTCCAATTCTTTCCAAACACATTCTGAAGTCAAGTCGGAATGTCTATGTACCTTCTTTTATCTGTGACTTCCATGGGTAATTGGGATGCTTGACAAGTATTTTCACTATGATTTAAAAAAAAAAGTGTTTCAAAGAAATGTATCCATCTTTTGGATAAATTATAATTAAGCAATTGCATACCTACAAATCAGGGATTTTTACATCATGGATTTATTTGACAATTGATGAAGACTATAGATTACTTAGATTGTTTTCCAAATGCCTAAAATAAAATGCATAGGATTACAAAGGAAACCAACTAGTTAAATATAATTCCAAGAATATTTTATAAAGGTTACAGATCTCAGATTAAGAATCTTTCCTACAAAGGAATGCACTCAGGCACCAGTCATACATGAAAACCTGTGTCAACTATACTGATTTCTTGAAATTCAAATGAATGGTTGGTCATTCCTAGAAATGTAGAAATAAAGTTTCAATTAGAAGTAGATATTAAATGCTTTAAAGTATTTTTTACATATTCTGCAAGGGATATTTTGTGTAGGAAATGAACATTTATTATCATCTTTGAATGTTAAACATTAATGTTAATATAAAATGTGAATGTTAAAGAGTAGACATCATATTGAGTTATTTTAGTAATTCTTCTTGAGCTCTTTCCAGGGTAGACTGTGGGTTGCAACATATTTTCTGTGTGCTACAACCATGATTAAATAAAGAAAAATACTAATTTATTAGTTACCCCCGGAAAAGATAATTATGCATATAGGAAAATCCACAGTTTTAAAGTATCTAATTTTATTTTTAATAGTAAACCCTATCTTCCAATTCATGAATACATGCTCTTTGTCTGGCCTCTAATTTAAAAATTAATACTTTTATACAGATATCTTAGGAACCTTCTTATTCAAATAAATAAAACAGCACCAAATACTATAAAACGTGCTTTCAGAGATCTTATGAAGCATAAATACTTCAGACTTTCTTAACAAGTCCTTGATATGAAGCATCAATAATATGAGTTCAGCTTACTCAAATTTTCCCCTGGAAATTCTGCAGTCCTAAGACTTCCTTTGATCTCTGACCCCAGTTTCTATAATTGAGCATGATTGGAAGTATTTACTTAGAAGGGCAAAGGTTTTACAGGTCAATACTGAGGTGCATTGGCCAACTGGTTTGTGGATGTCTGAATAAACCCAATTGACATGTCAGAATAAAAAGACCCTGTGTGTGATATGACATTTTCCCCTTCAGACTACTGATGAGAGAGTTCAACTGTCTGACATAAGACCTAGCAGGTGGTACCAGTTCCGAGTGGCTGCCGTTAATGTGCATGGAACAAGAGGCTTCACAGCACCCAGTAAACACTTCCGCTCCTCTAAAGGTTAGTATTGGTTTCCTGCCTCTGACACTCACCTTCGACTTGGTCACATATGGAATGCGAAGTTGCCCTCTTAATGTTTCATATTTATAGTTTCCAACAGGTGGACATTCTGTATTTAGCCATTCATTTTTGCATCGGGTCCAAATCTGTTTGAAGTTGCCATACAAATTTATGACTGAGGATGTGTTCTTTCATCTGTAAGGAGACTTGACAGAAATTGAAAGGAGGTTTAATACCCAGATCTTCAAATCCAAAGTCTTCTTTGAACAAAACTAAATCTTAGAATAAATTTCAATGAGTTAATTGGTCAAAATATGATGGTTTGGGAAGGATAAATTTTAGGTTTGGTCACATAGACATCCATTACTGGTTTCATAAATATCTATCACTTTAATTAATATAGAAGTAATACTTCCACAGAATTTCTTGATTTTAGTTAATAATATTATTCATTATGTAAATTTAAAAAGACTTTATGTCCCCTCTATCACTTCAATAATTTTACTTAATTCCTCATATATATACTAGTTATGTCACTACCTGATAGACAAATGATGATTTTTTTTTAATGTTACATTTAAGAATTGGCTAGAAGGAAGAAAGATTCATTTAGTCTGTGACCCTATGGCAAGCACAACAGAACATCAGACCCCTTCACATAAACTCCCTGCTGCTCAAACTACACTACCCTGCATTGATTATGCAGCCATCTGGATAGGTCATCAAGATACAGCTGTTCAGCCATACATAGCCATAGGCTCAGTTGTTATCATTTGTGTACTGCTCAGGACCTACCTACCTTCACATTCAGATTTTAATTTTTTTTCAGTGCATTGTCATATCAACAAATAGTGAAAAGTCTAATTTTAATTTGCATTATTGCAAATAATGCTGTGCCTTAGGTTATGAAAACATTTTGGCCGTGTGGTTTACAATACATTGAGGAAGATCAGTGGTGGAAAAAAGAAATTTCCTTAGGCAAAATGTTAGCATTCAGAAAGCCTAATTATGTTGTTCTCATATACACAATTTCAATTACTCTGTGAGCTCTGTGTATACAGTACATTTATTGTACTTGCATTTGATGCAATTTAAAACTGGGGATTTAATACAGCATGAGAGATGGACCTTTAGCTCTTTAAAAAAAAGCAACATAAAATAATTGATGTACTTTTATTCAAAAAATATAGGAAAAGACTAGAAATGGGAGTGATATATTTTTAAAGTAGGAAAAAGAATTTTAGGTAGGTGACTCCTATTAACATCAAGTAGACCTGAATGTAGTCACCTATTAAGAAAGATGTGTGTATGCAAAGCAGGTGCTTTGCATAATTTATGAAAGAATAAAATAACTGGTTGAGATGGGGTAAATGGCAATAGAAAAAGATTATAGAGTGGTTTATCTCTATATTACTAGATTCAAATGTAATTTTGGCCTTTGATCAGTAGAAGTTGTTATTGTCTAACTAGCTCTATGAACAATATGAACTGACTTTCAAAGGACAATTCTTTAGCTCTGTATATCAGAAAAGAAGCAGCTAGTAGTCTCGATAGTCATTGAAGCTGTGGACTAAGGCACAGAGAACCACATGTACCACAAAGGTCTTGGTGACTTGGTCATATAATGAAGGTTGGCATTATGTTCTGTGTTCAGTAGATTTTGCAAAATGTCGCTTAACTCAATTTGGTCCTCAGGAATCCTCTTCAAATTTCTGAGGGTTGTTTTATGAGTAAGCAATTGTCACATGGTAAAATTTTCAGGAAGCATTTACTGCTCCAAAAATCCTTGGTCAGTTTTCTACTCCTCATCACTCCAACATTGAAATTATGTTCCTTTTGTTTACAATCCAACCTTTGTTACCTGTAAGAACTCCTTAAGAATTAATGTGTTCATTATATAACTTTATCCCATACAAAATAGTTTAACATGTCCTATTCATGAAAGTATGCTTGGATGGAACATAGGATGGAAGGGAGAATGAAGATATTAAAATAGTTTTACCTATTTTATAATTTTGCTTATCATATGGAAAAGGAGAGTCAATGTGCAGGATGACAAAAATAGGGTCTGAAATGGGTATGAATTCTCTGCAGTAATGGGAGGAATAAAACTAGATTTATCTTTAAGGAATGTTAATTCTCAACAAAAGCTAAAAACAACAAGAAACTCCATTACACAGTGCAGGATTGGGATAATATTCTTATATAGTAATTACTTTGGAAAAAGAAAAGAGAACTTTAGTGGCCCTCAAGTTCAGTATGAGCCAATAGGTAATGTAGCTGCCAATCAAAACAAGTGTGACATTAGATTTCGCAGTATCCAGAAAGAGGGAGGTGATATCTCCTAATTCACATCAATGGTCATTCCAAATCAGGGATATTGTGTTTAGTATTCAATTCTACACATTAAGAGGATGATGGATAAATTCTAGAATATGTAAGAGAAGGGTTATAAGAATGCCAAGGTAGTTCAACACATGATATATGATCCAACTTAACTAACCATCCTTTTTTTTACCCATATGCAACATTCCATATACTATCTTTGTGCCTTCTCACAATATTAAAGTATTATATAAATGCTAGATATTGTTGCTATAAATGTTTTTATTTCATTTTTAGAGATGTCAGAGCTGTACGTTAGAAATATTAAGTAAATGGAAATACAGAAGATGACTTGGAGATAGGACACTGGAGTATGGAAGACCGATTGGAAGGTTATTAGATTTGTTTAGGGGAAATATGATGAGGGCCTGACCTGGGACAGTTACAATGTCAATGGAAAAGAAGGATTAGGTATTGCAAAGGCAGGAACTACACAGCTTGGGAGCTGATTTGAATTTGAAAATTAGAGAGAAAGAGAAAAAAATCAAAGATGATTTTTAAAGTTTTAAACCTGAGTAACTGAAAGGATAAATGGTGTTATCAATAACAGAGATGTTTGTAAGAGGGTATCATTTGAGGGGGGAGATATTGTGAATTGGGTTTGGGATATTGGAAGTCAGTTGGATATCCAAGTGGAGACACAAAACAAAGTTGAAAATATCAGGATGGAGCTCTGGGAAGAGTTTCATGGTAGATATGTATATCTGTTTGTCACCTTCATAGAGGTAATCACTGACTGATCATGTCACCAAACTAGAGCCTATGGAGAGAAGAACACCAAGGAGAGAACCTCAGAAAACACACATATGTTAGAAATTAGATGACTAGCCCATAAAGGAAGTTGAGGAGGAGAAGTTAAAGAGGTAGAATGACAACAAGATGTTTGAAGCCATCTCTGGAGTCAGAGAAGTAGATTCAATCTTTTTGTTACTATTAAAGCATATTTAGTCCTAATAACACCTTTTTGCTCATTCTCTTACTTAATCAGTACGGTATTAAAATATAATTCATATTTATGTGTAGATTTTTAAAAATGCTAACTTTTTAACTTTATTTATTTTTAAGGGGGGGGGAAGGCAAGGCAATTGGGGTTAAGTGACTTGCCTAAGGTCACACAGCTAGTAAGTGTGTCGTGTCTGAGGTTGGATTGGAACTCAGGTCCTTCTGACTCCAGGGCCAGTGCTCTGTTCACTGTACCACCTACCTGCCCCTTAACTTGCTTTTAATAGAATGATGTTTTAAAATGCTAATTTAAAAAATAATTTATGGAAGGATGAGTCCTATTTAATGAACTGGAAACCCCTCTCTTTTCATATTCCCACATGTATTTTCATTGATTATATAATTGTTTACAGACCAATACAATTAGGTTGTGATATAGCAGTAATTCTACTGAGAAAATTAATAGAATATAATTCTATGTATTTACAGAAAGGAGAAATAGCAAGTATCTAATGTTAACTACAATTTACAAAGAAACGGTCCATTGTTCCCCTTTTTCTTTCTCCTCTTTCTACCTGAACCAATTTATTTATCCACTCTGTGCTCTAACAGTTAAACTCTGCCATTTATGAGATTTGTTATGATAAAGGATTGATTTTAAAAATCACCATTTCCAAAGAAATGACTAAGTTCTGGTTTAGGCAGTGTATAATGAAGGTTAAATTACTCTCGTCTATTTAGGTTGTGTACGCACAAAATTTGTATGTTTCTAGAAGTGTAGTTAGTCAACCAACATTTATTGAAAACTTGCTAGGTTCCAGGTGCTATGCCAAGTACCAGGAGTACAAATATAAGGATAAAGAAAGACAATTTCTGCCCCCAAGGAGCTTACATTCTAATAGGGGAAGGCAACACATAAAAAGGAGCTGAAAAGGGAAGCATGGGGGCATTGTAGCCCTGTGGAGATGAATGAGCAGTGCAGCAATGCAGAGGAATAAAGACATTGTTGGCCTGGGCCTCTCCTCCTTAAACTGGGGATTCTGAGAGGATCTTAAAGGTAGAAGGGAGATTATGCAGGCATGGTACTTTCTAATATGAGAGATCAGCCAGGATTAGAGAGTTTTCAGGGTAAAGAGGTTCCAGTAGCATGGTAGACAAAGTCTTGTGGAGATGAGTCAACGATACAGCCTGGACAGGAAAGGAAGAAAAGGTGAATCTTTTCCATTTACCATTCATTTTTATTAAAGTTAAATAAAACTGGAAGAGAAATGTATGGAGTCCATTTAATTTCTTTTAGTCACACTATCTCATCCCCACGGGCTATAGAATTTATTTTCATAGGAAATTCTAACTATACGATGTTTTATTCATATGGTAGTGTCTAAATGCAAATCTGGTTTAAAATTTTTTTTTGCATTGGCTAGGTATTATTTAGTTCATTGAAAACTATCAAACCAGTTAAGTGTGTAAACATAGCTTCCTGTCTCCTTGAAAAACTCTTATTTTCCCAACTTCTCAACACCATGGTGTTCTTTGTATAGTGAGGGTTTTTTTCAATTATTTATGAACTGATTACTTGGTTGATATATTTTCTTGGCCCCTTCTTCCTCCTCCTACCTCCTGCTGTCTGCCTTTTGGTTATCTCATTACTTGCTGTTATTTCCACCAGAGTTTATGTACGGTCATAAAGTAGCCCAAACTCCAATGACTTTTTAGCTAATTGTTCATAGTATTCACTAAGTAGATTGATATTATTGGGAACAAAAGCAATACAGGGTTGATCTTTGTATTTCCATTAGTCATACTATATTTTATCCTATTAACAAATTAAATGTAAAATATTATATATATATATATACACATATAGATATATGATTCTAGAAGGAAATACGGTTTAGGGATTAGGCAGTGTTCTATTCTTCCTTTTATTTGTTTCCTAATTTATAAAAGGGAGATGATTACCTTGTCATAATTTAATCTATTTTCACAGAGGCTTAGCTAACAGTGGCAAAATGCTCACAGGCAGAAACACTATCCCTGACACCTTTAAAGCACCTACTTTTATGTCCACAACCCTCTTCACATTAAGAACAAATACAAAGAGTCACAACAGAATAAAATGGGGATTAATTTTGGGTCTTTTCATGAGAGTAATTGATGATATGTAAGTTCCCAATAGGTTGGAAATGTACCAGAGTATTGTTATCTATTGTTTGAAAACACATTTTCTTAAAGGGCAAAGATTGAGTCATTTAAATTTAATTTCTGCGTGCACCTAAAATAAGTTTACAAATTTGGAATGAGGATTTAAAATAATCATAAAAGAAAATGCTAATGACCAAATTACTGTTTCGAACATATTCTTTCTTTCTATTAACAAACAATAAACTATGAAAACAAAAATAGAAGTTACAGGTAGTATTAGTCACTCTGTTAGGCAGTTTTGCTTAATATTTTTTCCCCCCTCAATAGATAGATTCTCTGGGAGTTGACTTTTTGGGGAGTGAAAATAAAAAGCATCATTCAAAGCATTTAAACAATGAAAAGACCATAAATAGGTTTATTGATGTATAATGATGAAATGCTTCAAAAATAATGACATTCCCATTCTTCCATTATTAGGCAAGGGCAGCAGCTGGAGACATGTCAGTTAATTTATCTATTGTTATGAAATATAAAGCCTGAATGTTACGGTGCTGTATCACATTGTATTGATGTGAAACATAGTTTGTGATAGGCATGACCCAAATCATGAGGGCATTAAGGCTTGTGGTGAGATGAGTTGATTACTCTGCACAGCTGTGCAAGAGTTAGGACAGATGCCCAGGTGTGGGCATCAGATGGTATGCCATACACAAAGGAAAGTACAAGGGTTTCTTTTGGAGTAAGTAGTTCAAAGTGAGCATTGAAAACAGTGTGACCTGGAACAATGGACTGAAAGACCAAACAGCTTCATAAAATCAAAGTAAAAGACAGGCCATCTTACAATGAACCTAACATTTTTTTTTCTTTTCTGATCAGTAGTTTCTTTATGAGAACTCTGTATACTTTGATCTGATAGAATTATTAGATTACTTGAGTTGAAATGGAGGCTTTGTGAATTTAATTTTGAGAAGCTGTCTATTATCTACCTATGTTTATGTATTTATTTACCCCTTGATTTATACATCTGTCTAAACATCTAGCTATTCATTTGTTTGTTTATTTGATTGATTCAGCTATTAGTTCTTATTGAAAGCAACAACAAAGTAATGTTGTCTAGTTTCAATTAGGCCCTTACCTATACACAGGAATACTTTAATTAATTCCTGATTTATTCCCGTCACATTCTGAATAGTAGTCCTAAATCATCTCTACTCTCCTTGAGTCCCCAAATCCATCCTTAAACCACTCTTTCTTAGGGAATGATGTTGCCTGCTACTTAATTTAGAAGACTGTGGCCATTCATCCTAAAGTCCTTCATGTTCCTTTCTTCATATATCCAAACTTCTCTGTCTTTGTGTCTCATTCTTTGCCCCCATCCTGGAGGATGTGACTGTCTCATTTCTTTTCTATTTCTGTTCTGGATCCCATCCTTACTGTCTCTTTCTAGATAGAGTTTCACTTTATCAATCATCTATCATTTCTTCTCTCTACTGATTCTTTTCCTGCAAAGCATGTTTATTCCATTCTCCATATCCCTGTCAATAATCTTCCTTAATGCACAGGTCTAACCATAATAGTCCCTGCTTTAATGCTTTCGTGTTTCCTTTTAGTTTATCTGACTGAATACAAATGCCTTAGCTTGACATGTAAGGCCTGCCACAGTCTGGTTCTTATCTATTATCCTGATCTTAATTCATATTACTTCATATTTTCTGTGTCTTAGCCAGCATAGATTGCCAGCTATTCCCCAGTATTAACCTTATGTGTCCCACCTTAGTAAATTTGCATAAGCCTCTTTACCATGTCAGGGATATGCATCCTCCTCATCAATAACTGCTGAAATTAAAAGATCAGCTCAGTGACTATATCCTTCATATAGGCTTCTTTGATCCTTACAGCTAAAAGTCTTCTCTCTTACCTCAATCTTTCCTGGAGCATTTTGTCACACCTCTATTTTGTCCCCATCAGAGCCTACTTTGAATCACATTAGTCCATCTAAAAGTCATTCCCCATGTGTTGAGTACAAGCTTCCTTGATAATAAGACCTAGACTACTTTGCATTTCTAGAGCCTAACAGTGTGTTTTTCCCAGGCATCATTTAAGAAATGTTTGTTGTATTGAAATTGAGTATAGTAATGTCAAGGAATAGAAATGGTCATTATTTCTGTGGGAAACCCTGCCCCTGAAATCATCTGCATGCTAGCAGAGAAGGGCATCACATTCACTTTTGTTTTACCTCAAATACCATCCAATATTAGCACCATATCTGCTTTTCATGTTATTAATTTTTTTGAAGTAGATTTAGCACTGCCTTTGGGTCCATCTTGATTGTCTTTGTAAATTCTCAGGCAGGGCAGTTTCTAAAACAAATGTTTCCGATTCTTCAGTGTCTCCTTTCTTTGGGAACTAATGCCTAGTTTTTCTTAACTCACACGAAAAGCAGTTCAAAGAGGTCAGTTCTGTGAGAAACTTGGAAAAAGGTATGTCTGTTTCAGTTAGCCAACAAGTATTTATGAAGCTTTTACTATGTGTCTGAAACTGTACTAAGCTGCAAAGAAAGGTCAAAATACCATTCCGGCTCTCAGGGCACTTACATTCTTATCGGGGGAGGCAGTACCTAAATAATGGGAAACAGATAGATGGAAGACAATGTCATAAGGAAGCAGTAGGGAAGAATAGAAGAGTCCCTGTAGAATGTAGGCTGACTTAAAGGAAGCCATAGAAACCAAGAGGTGTAGAGGTGGAGTAAGAGCATTCTTGGTATAGAAGACAACCTAAGTAAAAGCATGGAGATGAATGGAGATGGATATGAAATGCCATTTGTAAGGAATAGCAAATAGACCAATCTGGGTCCTAGTATAAGTAGAAGTGAATCAAGTGGAAAATGACTGTAAAGGCAGAAAGGAACTCTAAATGCCAAAGAGGAAAATTTATTTTTAATTTATTCTAGAGCACAGATTCTTTTTTTTTTTTTTAAAGCGATCAGGGTTAAGTAACTTGCTCAAGGTTACACGGCCAGTTATTTCTGGGTGTGGTGCTGAGTGTCTGAGCCCGGATTTGATCCCCAGGTCATCCCAACACTGGAGCCGGTGCGCTTACTCTCTGAGCCACCTGGTGGCCCCTAAGCAATTGGGGTTAAGTAACTTGCTCAAGGTTACACGGCCAGGTGTTTAGAGCACAGATTCTTAATCTGGAGTCAGTGAACTTGGTTTTTGTTGTATTATTTGGTTATATTTTTATAACTATGTATAAATATGTAACCATATTCCAATCTAACCATTTTTCTGTGTAGTCCCACATATTTCATTTTATATATTTTTAAAAATTATTCTAAGAAAGGATGTATAGGCTTCACCTGACTGCAAAGTAGTCCAAGACACAAATATGGTTAAGAACTCCTGTACTAGAGGTAATAGGGAGCCAATGTAGTTTGTTGAATAGAGGGGTGGCATGCAGCATAATGCCATTTATGCTTGTTGAAGGGGGGAAGTTAGAAAGATACTTCAGTTAGGATTAATCCTAGATTGTGAAGAATGTTAGTAAAAGATAGAAGAAACTTATTACTTATTTTCTGAGTCATCTCACCCCCTCTTTGCTTGCAAAGTTCTAAAAGCAGTCAGGCCAACTTTTAGTACAGAAGCTGAAAATGCACATTTTCTAATGAAATTTAGCCAGTATAAAATCAGACAATAACATTTTAGTTTTGTAAAGAGACATATTATTGTTGTTGTTATTTTGAACTAAGACCTTTAACCTTGTTAGTGCATAGATAAACTCCTCCAAGCAATTCTAATAGTGTCTAGTTATTTTATTCCAAGTAAAAGGGGTTGCCTTGTATTTCTTGTGTGGGTTTTTCTTTTAAGGATGAAGTTACTAGTGTATGTAGGGTATAAATTACCAAGGAAAAGGAAGCAGATGACATTGTTTTCCCAGCACATAAGTACCATACTGGATGTGATTTCATGCATACATTACTGAGTGTTAGTAAAACTAGAACAGACACCCACTTGCAGTCATAAAGTTCTCTCTGTGGCTCCTAAGGGACCCATGAGTTTTTTATACAATTGCACAGCTGGTTTATGTGTACCATTTCGAATGGGCAGAACTCAGCCTTCTACGTTTGCCTTGAAACTATTTAATGGCTGGAAATTTGTCTGCAATGCAGCTTTTTCAAAGAGTTACATGTTTTAGCAGTCACAGATAATGCCAAATGATTGTTTTAGAAAAAAAATCAAGATCTTTTAGTCAATAAAATAGAAAAATGATTTTGAAATTAGAACTAAACCAGGAGTTATATTTATGGTCAGGTTTTTTCACAAAAACGAATGTGCCGTCATTTCTCTTGAGATATAAGTGACTTATCCTACAGATATTCATGTTTTTTTTTAAAGACAATGTAATTTATTTGGTAAGAAATTTTTCTCATCAGCATAAAGCAGGGGAGAATACAATGGAATTAGTTGTCCTGAATGTTTTCTACCTTTTTGTCCCCTTTAAAACCCTAGTTAATTTTCCTTTGATCTTATGAATATGGGTTTCAGGATTTAGCATGTAACTCTGCCTGTAAACACTGTAAATCCTCCCACACAGTATGTATTGTGAGGAACTTCTCCCTAACCCCCACCCTTTCTGGAATAATACACTTCTATTCAATGATCTGAACTTTATTTTTATTGCCCTGTATTTTTTTAAATGGTGATAAGTAATTTTATTGGTCACATTGCCCAATAAAATTTTAAAGATCTCCCAATATGCCACAAATGAACAACATTTCGTATGGTTACCAACCACAAAATATTAAGTCAAGAAGTCTGAAATTCAAATAACTGAAAGGTTCTGTCTTTGGTTACTGCTAGCAGCTATACATGACTCAGCATGACAAGATCACTATATAATACTGAAGGAGGGCTATATATTAACATAGATGAGCAATATGTATTGCCTTTGGTACTTATTAGGTCTCTCAAATTATTTTTTCAAATTTCTCTAATTATCAATAACATTTTATAAGTTTAATAACATTCTCAAATTATCAATAACATTTTATTTTGTAAAGAGGTCTTGCTTTCTAGAATCTGCTGCTGCAGATATCTTTAAACATCTTTGAAAGGCAGATTTATATAGGTTCTCAAAGTGTGGTCCAGGGAACTCTGGGAATCTCTGAGATCCTTTCATGAGTTCTATGATATCAATACTATTTTTTGTCATAACTCTAAACCTTTTTAGTTAATAATGTGGTAAGTATAGATCAGTATGTCCCACATAAACACAATCTCTCTGAGGTCCTCAATTTTTAAGAGTGTAAATGGGTGATGAAACCAAAATGTTTGAGAACTGCTGGTGTAGGAGATCAATAAATGGAGAATCATTGCATCCTAGGTCAGGATTTGCCAATCACTGCCTGAGCATTCTTGGTCTAATTACATTTTTATGGCTCACTTTCCTTATCCAACAAGTGAAGATATTAAATGACCTTTTAAATCCTTACTAAAATTCTATAATTCTTTTTATAGAAACTACTTTTATTACATCAAATTGTAAATATATTTTATATTATAATTCTATAAGGAGTAATATCTAGTCTGTATGGCTATATTCCATTCCAGTGAGGGTCAAATGTTTTTATAGACTGATTATTAAGGGAGAGATTTGAATTATTTCAAAATTAGCAAAGATTCACATCCATTTTGAACTGTTTGGACTTGTTCTCCCCAGCAGGTGGGAATGCATGGAGATAAAAGTAGCACCAATGCAATATTCACAATGCCTAGGATCACTATAAATATACCTGCATGGTGAACAATTGCAAAATATAACAGACTTCATGTAGAAGACAGAAATACAACATTTATTCAGACACCAGAAAACCAAATCCCAAAACCAGTAAGCCAATTCCATCATAGTAGCAAAAAAGTTAATAAACCAGAATAGCACAGAGAGCCACACGATCCTTTAACCCTCCCACAAACCAATATTTACTAACAAGCCTGACTGACTCCCTGGGATGTGCCCTCTCTTCCTCTCAGTATAGCTAGCTCTGACTCCAAGCTTCCTGTGGACTCTGCTTTACCCTTCAGCAAATTCCTTCCACTACAGGATTCATATGATTACATTTAGCGTATTGTAATAGTAATGAAATTTGAAGTTACTTTTGTATTGCTAAGCTGAGAGGTATTTAGCACTTAGTAATTAATCAAGCCTCTGTTAAAGAAACAAAAGGTATAAACCCCTGTTGATGATGTAACAGGAAGGGGTTGGCTGAAACAGGAAGGAGCTAATGCCATGTGTGTATAAGTAGAAGCTCCTGCTGGCTCAGACAGATCTTCTTGGAGCAAGCTTCATGGAGGCAGAAGCAGCTGCTGCCTGAGAAGCTAAAGAGGAAAGGCCCCCCAGGCAGGAGAGAATGATTTTGATTTTGGGAACTTGGGTGAAGTGATCTTGATTCTGGGAACTAGCTGGAGCTTCTGCTGATTTGCTGCTGAGTCCGAGGGCCAGCCAGAGCTTCTAGTTGCTGCCAAAGATGTCCAAGGGCCAGCTGGAGCTGCCTCAGACTGAGGAAGCATGACTTTGATGCTGGTACTTTGCATGAACCTGCTTGTGGCTTTGTTAAGCCTTAATTTCCCAGGAACAGAGACTGTGAAGGATTTAAGGTAGACTGGATGCTGTGAGCTTCAGCATGGAATAGGAAATGTGTGGAGAGCTGGATAAGGACCTGGGATCTGTCTGCCTTTGAACCCAGGTGACAGTTTGTTGAATCCAGGTAGGAGCTGGGACCATGGAAAGGGATCCAGGGAATCTGAGAGACCACCCCGAGTCAAGCTGAAGGAACACTTTACTTGGATACTGTGTACTGACTAAGAAATTGTAATTTACTAGTGACCTAGAGGTGGAGAGGGCCTGTGTATTTTCTGATGATTGAATAGTAAATGATAACTGAATAAGTGACTGATTAATTTGTAACTTAGTATGCCCCATGAGTGGAAAACGTTGACTATTGTACTTTGTGTCCGTTAAGGAGGCAAACCTCTTTAAGGATGATTGAATGATTGAGTTACTAAATGATTGTTCTTTGTTCAAACTTTGTGACCACTGTGGTGAAAACTATGTGGCCATATTAGTGATAAATTGTTGTGAATGCTGTATTTTGATTATCTGTGATAAGTTTTAACATTGTGAATGCTATACCGTGATTTACTGTGAATGTTTTGCTCTGATTTGTTATTGAATAGAGTATTCACTATACTATGTAATCAGAATCTTAAAAGCTGTTCACAGTAGCATCTTCTGGCAGCTCATGCTTGGCTTTACACCAAGGGGGCAGAATTTATTTTCAAACAAGGGAAGGTCTTCAAATCCCTTAGGCGTATTAAGAGGCAGGGAAGATCTTCAAATTCCTATTACCATTACAATAAACTGGGCTGTATTCTTCATATTCTTTCTATTCTCATTATTCTACAATGATTATTCACTCATTAATTCAGTAATCATTTATGAAACACTTCTTGTTTGGGGAACACTGTATTAAATGTTGAGAACACCAGGATTATGCTGGTAAATGTCTAAAAACCAGCTTTGAAAGGAAAAAAAATATTTGCGTGATATACTTTTAAATTGAATCTATGTTATTTACATTTTCTTCGTTACATTTTTAAGTCTAGAGTCTAGACAATAAAAACGATAAATAGAACCCTGATTTTTTTTAACATTTGCCAATTTTATATTTACAAATGTTCACATTGAAAATTTGACAATTGGTTTTCCTGGCTCTATTTTGAGCAGGTGTCACTTCAACCCTGGTCATGTACTTAGAGTTAATTTATAGCTTGGTCTCTCCCTCCATAGAGTTTTCAATTTGCTAGGGGAAAATATGAGCTAATAATCCCCTACTTATTAATAAGTATAACATTTCTTGAAATCTGTATTTATATTTGGTTTCCTGTAATGAAAATCAGGTGAAATATAAAGATAAAATGAAATAGCTTTTATTAATTCTTATTTCTGAAATATCGATTATACTGTAAGTTGTTTTATATCTAAGTAAGCTTGTCCTGGATAACTGTGATCATAGTTAATTGATTCCTATAATCAGTGGTATTGCATTAGAGGGATCATTTAATTTGAGGTTATCAAAATTCATTTAGAGTACAAACGAAATTCACTTAACAGAATATTTTCATATTATAAACTTTCATGTTCATCATGAAGAAAATGATAGTAAAATTCATTTTAAACATTTCTAGCTTTTATCCTGGGGGGGGGAGTATGGGTTTTCTGGCAAATTCATGAGATTCAATTCAACAAACATTTATTAAGCCCTTACTATGATCAAAGCACTGTGATCAGTGCTGGAAATCAGATAAAAACAAAATAGCCCTGCACCATCAAGAAGCATACATTCCCCTGGATGAATATATTATGTTCACAACTTGAACACAAAATATATTTGCTCTCAGAATATCACATTGTTTATATTTTGTTAGTGTTTTTTTCCTATGACAGAGGAAGGGGTAGGTTTTTTTTTCCTTCACTGTTTCAAACTCGAGTTAACTCAATTCATTTCTTTATTTCATGATTTCATGGTATAATAGTACAATAATGTAATCTCTCTCATCCCTATCTTTACCTCTACACTCCCCACCAAAAAAAAAAAAAACTAGAAACAGGTAAACTCTATCTAGCTTATACCATATCAACCTAGATGATACAATATACACTTAGGAAAAGTCTGTTCAAATATTTATAATTGCTACATGTCGCCCATTGCAGGTTTTCGAGTTGTAAACTCCCTGAACCTGCATGGGGGAGGGGAAGGCTCTGAAACTTCTGAACAACAAAAGCATTTTTTTTATTCTTATGATGATGGAAACTATTTTGTGCCATTTAAACTATAGGCTAGAGGATAAGAGGATCAGGACGAGCTTTATATATTTGTAATTTTTTAATATAAGTATGTGTGTGTTTA
>NW_027187361.1:2178081-2191314 GCF_028583685.1 Petaurus breviceps papuanus
AGAGAGACAGACAGAGAGAGAGAGAGACAGACAGAGAGAGACAGAGAGAGGGAGACAGAGAGAGGGAGACAGAGAGGGAGACAGAGAGAGAGAGAGAGAGAGACAGAGAGAGAGAGAGAGAGAGAGAGAGAGAGAGAGAGAGAGAGAGAGAGAGAGAGAGAGAGAGAGAGAGAGAGAGAAGAACATCAATAGGCACTATAATGGCAAGCACTGAACAACATCTCCAAACATGAATTGTCGCTTTTTAAAGAGATTCGGTGACTAGTCAGGAAGATGAGTCATTTCAAAATTAGCCACCTGTGTGCAATCAGATCTGGGAGTTGTTTGAACAGCAAAGCCAAAGGCTAAAGATAAAATGAAAAATTACCACATCTCCAATGTAACCTGCTTTAACAAACTGTTAATGTTGAAAAATGGGAAACCAATAAAAGTAGACATTCATTCTATTATGACTCCTTAAGAAAGTCTAGCCAATACTGCTGTTTTGCACATGATATATAATAACCATTGTCTTAGAAAAATAATCAAAATCATAGAGTCCCTAAACTAGAATGGAGCAACTTATTGCGGATATACGTGTATAGTATAGAAAATCATTAATGTTGATACATCTACATAAGAAATGACATGAAACATAATTATCTACAACAGATATGATTAGAAAAATATTAGGCATAGAGAGTAAGGGATACCAGTATGAGTGTGTTCCATGTTAAGAAAGCTTTGGTAGATCCTTTATAATGGATTTATGGAAAGACATGGGTAAATAGCATGTAGTGAAAAGGAATATTTTGATCACAAATTGAACCTGAACCTCTATCAGGGAAAACATGGCTGCTTTGATATTTTGGAATACGTGGGAATCAACAGAAATAAAACATCTAGCATCAATCATCAATAAATAAAAATAGCAGCTTGCGGCAGTGCTGGACTTCTGAGTCTCTGCTGGGTAGGTGATGTATTTCTTGCCTGAATATTTTTGGGAGACAAAAAAAGCAGAGAATAATAATTTATTGACGTGATTTTAAATGATAGCATTTATAGAGACATGAAACCATTTTATTCTGCACCTCAAATTAAATAGTTGTTCCCACTCTAAACTTAGAATGTGGTCAGTTTCATTCTTTATCTTGAGGCAATGAGGTAGAAAAATGTATATAGCATTGGGCTGGAGTCAGGAAGATCCTGAGTTCAAATTTGACCTTAAAGACTTACTAGCTATGTGACCTACAGCAAGTCACTTAAACTATTTGCCTCAGTTTGCTTTTCTCTAAAAGACAATAGTAGTACCTATTGTTGTTATGGAGATGGGATTACTACTTGTAAAGCTATTTGCAAACCTTAAAGTGACATGTAAATGGTAGCTATTATTAACAATAATTATGATAACTTTACACACAAGTGTTAAACATGAGCAAACTGAGGAATTGTTATGAGACCACTGTTGAGTGGTACTAATCATGAAAGCACAGACCATCTAAGGCACCTTCACCCAAATCCATCTGTTTGCTTTAAATCTCCTATCCCTTAAATCATTCCAACAAATAAATATCTATTTTATTAAACATCGTTAGTAAAATATTCATCTGGATAATTGATAAAAATCCCATCTTCAGTTTTATCTGTGAAGACAAAGTGTGAGAGTACAGAACTGAGAGGATGTACAATAAATTGTGCCTTTTGATTTACTAAATGCATCCCATTATTATAGGATCACAGGTTCAGCAGTTAATAAAGCTTCAGTATTATTAGCTAAGAACTGCTTGGTTTGTTTTGTTTTTCAAGTGATGAAGCTTAGGTTCAAAAAGGTTAAGGGACTTGCATATGTCACCTGGGATGTTTTAGAAACAAACACTTCTCTCATCACCGTAGTGTGTTCAGATAATGGAGACAAAAAGATCAGGCCCCAAATGATTGTGTTCATTTTCAAAAGGTTTAAGTACACTGCAGAAAATACTTTACCAACAACTTTTGTGCCTGCTATTTCAAAAAACTTCCAGTAAGCTATTCCACTTTCAACTAAACATCATTGATGCTAGCTATAGACATTGTTTATTTTGTACAATTTATGATCCTTTTCTTCTATTTCCAGACTGCTTCCAGCAAGTCTTTTCTAGAACAGTCCCAAAGCCATCAAAGAATTTCTCTCCCTTAAACTCACAATCAAACACTTGGCTTCCAGTCAGTGCAATATGTATATTACCAATAAGAACTGTGTAATTTCACATCCCTCATACATAGTTGCATGACTAATAACCCCAAGAAACTAACAGAACATATTTCCTGACAGCATCCTGAGTTTTTTGTCTGCATTCTTTTTCTTTAGTGTTCAAAGAAAGTAAAGAAAAAGGAAAGATAATATCACAGCATGGAAAGAAAATTTTCAAACAGCAAATTATTCCAATTGCTGGTCTGTTCCTATCAGCATAAAAAATATTGATGTAGTGAAAATAGATATGTATACATAATAAGCATATCTCCATTGCAGGGGGATTGGAGGGTATCATTCTTATTAATGATTATCATGTATTCATATATGAACAAAATGGTAGAATGACTGATTCTAAAGTTTAAATTTGAAAACCTTTTCAGTCATCTTATTATTTCTCTTATGATAGGTAGGGTTAAACTAGAGCTTTTAAAGGTTCTTATGAGACTTGATACTTATTTTGTTAAATTTTTATATCCAGTTGTATCTCCAGTGTCTAGCAAAATGCCTACTGGTTATTTTAAATTTGTTGATTGATTAATTGTTCTGTCTAGCTATTAGTCCTGTCTTCTTCCTCAAATTATTTTATATTTGTTTAGCTGTATCCCTTCCTTCAAGTGAACATAAGCATGTAAGATTCTTGTTGACAGGAATCATCTAATTTTTGACTCTTTATCTCCAGAATGGAACATAGTACCTGGGACTTCATAGGTGGTTAATAAAAATTTGAATAGCACATATTTTTCTTTTAAAATGTGGTACTTTTAAAAAAATGTACATGTGGAGCTTTTATGGAGAAAAGGGACCTAAAAAGATTTCTTCCTGGGGCGGCTAGGTGGTGCAGTGAATAGAGCACCGGCCCTGGAGTCAGGAGGACCTGGGTTCAAGTCCGGCCTTAGACACTTAACACAAAAACTAGCCGTGTGATCTTGGGCAAGTCACTAAACCCCAATTGACCTCCAAAAAAAAATAAAAAGGTTTCTTCCACCCCGAAAGAGGTGAAATAAGATAGATTTACTTAACACAATAACTTTTTCAGTAGCCACTGCTTACAATGTTAAAGAATTATTCATTTATTAACATACCTCCTAGTTTTTTTTGTTTCTTTATTTTAACATAAATGCATATAGTATTTTGTCAAAAGTTTTTTTTCTTGTGATTTTAACATAATCATGTAATTTTAATTGGGATAAATGTGGTCTATCATGTTTGCTATTTTCCTAAAATTGAATCCATTAGATCATATATACCTCGAGGGCAGATATTATCATGCCTTTTTGTAACCCCAATCCTTAGCACAGTGGCTGGCATTTAGGAGGCCCTTAATAATTGCTTACTGATTGAGTGAACCAATCTTGTATTGCTGTTTTAAATCTAAACTCATCTTACGTAGCAAATAATCTTTTCAATAAAGCCTTTTTTTAAAGATACAGAAAAAAGAGAAGTGGAGTAGAACTAAATAGAGCAATCATGTTGCTACTTTTTAGATTTAACATAGTCAAAAACAAAGAAACTACATATTAGGATTTTAGTTTTTTTAGACAATCTTTTTTTTTTCTAGTTCTTTGTACATTGAAATGTGTTTATTGAGGATCATGTTAGGTTTATAATAGAAAAGAAAATCTTTTAAAAATGTAAAACCCAATTACTCTTCCTCTTATTAAAGTCTAAGGATTGCTATGTTGCTGTTTGACGAAGGATCACTACCTACTTAATATTGAATTTCCACATATTTAGCATTGTTTATATCTATAGATTTTCCTAATTGAACTTACCAGCTATCTCTTATGAATAGTTTGTTGGTCACTAAAACATTTTTATTCTTCTTTTAAAAAAATTCAAGTTTTAAGGGCTGTGATATACATCTAAAATATTTTTAATGTGTTTTTAGATGCCAGTGTGAATCAATATCATGTTCAGTGGTTTACGGAATCATGTGCCCATAATGAAACAAGTGGACTTGAGAAAGCAACCGGTCTGGCCCATGTAAGTTGAAATGTCCTAAAAATTATAGTTTTTCAAAAGTTAGAGTGGGTGGCTCAGGATGCAGTAAACGTCCTGTCTCTAAAGTTCTTTAAATAGAAGATGGATAGCCACTTGTTTTCAGATGTTGTGCCTGAAATGTAACTGCATTTAAAAAGGGGAAAGTGGAAGAGGAAGGAAAAGAACAGGAATTTACTAAGTAGGTCTTATGTTCCAGGGTCTGTCCTAAGTGCTTTACAAGTATCTCTTTTGATCTTCACAATAGAACCTAGCATCCTAAACATCCTATTATTAATGCTATTATAGCTTGAATAAATATAAAATTGGATAAAGGGGGAAAAATCTGAATTTTTGTCTGATTTTCTAAAGGTCCTAATTATTTGAATTTTTTTCACCGAATTTCTATATAATCATCATACTCAAAAACTTGTCAGTGGCTGCCTTTTGCCTTGAGAAAACTGATCCAATCTGTACCCTAGACTCCTTATACTGTCATTCTAGAACACCTCTCTAACCTTTTCTCACAAGATTCCCTTCCTTTTTTTTTCCCCAGTAGCCACCACAACAAAACAAAGGTAAAGCTTAGTGTTGTTAGGCAGACAGAAACTCAGTTGCATTGTTGGTAAGCCTAGATTAATAAACATATAATGGAAATCAACCTGACAACATACAGTATCAAAACTGATAATTACCCATTACTTAGTGTTATAATTGTTATAACTTCATGCATAAAGTATTATTTTCAATTTCTTATAAGAAGGTAGGATAGAAGGAAAGGTTCCATTTATTCTAAAATCTCTTCAAATTCAATTCAGTTCTACAGGCTTTTAGAAAATAAAATTTGCTATATTTAGAGTAAGAGGACATTGGTTTCCATCCTTGTTTTTGTCACTGACTGCCCATGTGATGTTGAGTATACAACATAATGTGTCTTGTCTCCAATTTCTTCATTTATAAAATGATGGCTTTAAAATATGGCCATTAGGTTCCTCCCATCTCTAAGTTTGTGAATCTATAATTCTATGACTATTTTAGGCTATCTTCATATCACCCAGAGCAGTATTTTATAAATGAGTATATTGAATAGAATATAAGCTTCTTGAGGGCAAAGACTTAAAAAAAAATCTTTGTATCCCCAGAATTTGGCTAAGTGCCAGACACATAGTTGATGCACAATTTAAATTTGTTTGATTGAATTTGATTGAGGTTGGATTGAAATAGCTCTGATCAAGTCATTTAATATTTCTTTCTCCTATGTCAAAGACCTTGAACCACAGAATTTTGATGCTTGTTTTTGAAAAGACTTTCAGTTCCTTGGAAAAAGGAAATCTGAGATAAAACTATTCTAATTATTTGTATATTGAGGAAATGAAGCAAATTTCTCAAAGAGTCAGAATAAAATTTCTCTTGAGCATGTCTTATATCACAGTGTATTCTGTAGAAAAAAAAAGAGGGCAAGTAACTTCTGGAAGAAAGGGAGGAAGGAAACATTTACAAAGTACTTACTATGTGTGTTAAGTGATTTTTAAATATTATATAATTTGATCCTCACAACAATCCAGGTAAGTAAATGCTATTATTATCTGCATTTTACAGTTGAAGAAAGTGAGCCATGCAGAAATTGTGACTTGCCAAGTTTTACACTACTTGTTAATGTCTGAGACTGTATTTGAACTCTTCCTGATTCCAGGCTCAAAGCTCTATCTGTGCACCACCTAGCTGTATCAGGGTAGTGTAAAGAAAAGTGACCATAATAGGTGCAGTGCTGGATACTTATCAAGATAAAATATTGTACAGCTAAGTATTGAATAATATAACAAAACATCTCCCTATGAAATTGAAGAACCATAATCTTCCCTTTTATCACCTCTCTTAAAATTAATTTAATCTTGAATCTTATTTTTCTTTTGTTTTCTCTTTATCTAGGCCCTTGCCAAGTGCTTTTTGTAGCTATGTTAAAGGCTATTGGATCTTATACAGTTTCATATTCAATAGTTTTTTTTAAAACCTTTTATTTTCCCCCTAATTCTCACTAATTTTTGATTAATAAATTCTCCAATAGTGCTGGGTTTGGGAGTTTCAGGAACCAAAGAAGTACTTTATAAGTAGTCCGGGTTATAGTTTATATTTTCCTTTTGTTGTGGCTGTAATTGCTTGCTTTTCTTTCATTGCCTTATGGTTCAATCTAATTTCTTTCACCTTGGGGCCAATGAGATAACAGTAAATTATCAGCTGCAAAGAATAATAATTACAAAAAAACAATGATGCTGACAATAATATTTATATAGCACTTTAAGGGTAGCGAAGCATTTTACATATGTTATCTCATTTCATCCTTATAATAGCCCTCCAAGATGGCAGCTATTAATATGCCTATTTTTCACATGTAGAAACTGAAACAGAAGTTATGTGACTTTCCCAGGGTCACACAACTATTAAGGGTTCAAAGTAGGATTTGAACCTTAGATTACTGAAAAATGGTTTCAGAAGAATATTGTTTATATAACTCTAAATTTTTATTGATTTCCATAAAAATTAGAGATGTATTCCTTAAAATAAAGTTGGCTCCAAGAGATAACAAACCAACAAATTTGGGTTGTTTCTATTCATTCTCTCCTTATATCTTTTTCTTACTATGTGAGTTAGGTGCCCAAAGCCTTGAACCTTTCTCAGATAAAGGAGGACCATGGAAATTTATCTAGGAAGCAATTCTTCTTTTTAAAAGGCCACTGCCAGTTGCCCCATCATTAATCCCCATCTCCAATGAAAATAAGCTCAAGGGGCTCCAGTCAAACTTTTTTTGACCCTAGACTTTTTCTTTCATTTCTAGCAATATTCCTCTCTGAAATTCAGCAGGCACCTCTATCTTTCTAGCAGAGAAATCCCTAGACATATTTTATGCTGCATGCCAACTCCAATGAGATTTAATAGATGCTGAATATAAGAAACACTACATTTCATTAACAGTACTTATTAGAGACTCAGAAAAGGACACCTGGGACAGGCCTTTCACATGTTGATACGACCCCAAAGATCCACACAGCAGCCAAATGTCTTACTCCTTAGCTAACTAGTCTAAATCTGGGACAAATTGTATGAGATAATAGCATGGCTAGAAGCTGTAAGGGCAACAGTGATTGCTATTAGACCTTCTTGGAATTTGCATATGCTCTAAGAAAATCTGCTACATGTAGCTAAAGGCAGTTTTTCAGAACAGCTTAAATCAGTTTTCTTAATGTAAAATAAATTAGATTAGCATTTACAACTCTCTCTGCCACCCCCGTTGCCACCAAGTTCAAGAATTTGTTCCAAGTGTTAGAAGTTGGCCGCTTTGATGAAGAATGACTAAGGTATTGTTTTATATTAAAGGACATATCCTGCAGCAATGATAATGTTTCATGATTGTAATTAATCATAACAGACAGTATGCCCTTTGTAGTTTTTATAAAAGCCACATTGAGTCAGCTAAACATATAGAAAAAAAATCTTCTTTTTCTTTGGAGGGAGGGGTAAAATGATTTTATCTCCTGCCAATTTTGTTTTATTCTTAGTGAATTATTTGCAGCACATTTGGTTTCTCTTGATTTAGGAAAATTATATAATTCTTCAAGATCTGGCCTTTTCATGCAAATATAAAGTGACTGTTCAACCAGCAAGACCCAAAGGTCGTTTGAAGGAAGAAAGTATTTTCTTTACCACCCCACCTTGCTCTGCTCTGAAAGGAAAACACCACAAACATAACAGCTGTCCTGGTGAAGGAGGTAAGTCAAGATCTAATGAAGAGCCAAGTATGCTTCGGAGAATGGTAAACATGGTAGGAAAATATTTTCAGAATGTATTTCAGCAGACTGAAAGTTTAAAGTAGCCATTCTCATAATGTCATATCGTAACCTAATGTTCCACATTGGAGTTGTTCGGTTATGAAGTCTTGCTAGTGAAGTACTTGGAAATCAAATATCCTTTCTGACTTCTTTGTAAAAGTGAGAGGTCTCAAGTTTGGGACATGACATATAACATTAGACTTTTTTCCTAGATGCTGTTTTCCCTCCTCATCCTCCTTTTAATATTATTTGTTAGAAGGGATGGTTCTTTGGATTTGGGGAGAGGGGAAGAAAACAAAAGATATCAACAAAAATCTTTTTCTAAAAAATAAAAAGAATGTTTTTGCTTTCAAATAGCATTTCACTAATCCAGAGAGATCATTAAATACTGCCAAGGAAAAAAGAAGCCCAGAATAAAGGACATTTTTGAGAAAATTTCTCAGATTTTTTTTTACTTACCATCTTTAATGTGTCAGACATAGTTTGACTCAGTCCTAACTTTAGGTCCTAAAAGCCTAGATTAGAAATTCTAGAAGAAGGCAATAATATCTGATTCACAAATTCACAAAAGGACCTACTTACGTTGCTACTTGCATAGTGGTAATGCCATATTCTTTTTTTAATTCTGTTACAGGTCCAGTTCTTTCCAAAGTATTAGCCAAGCCTGAGAACCTCTCAGCGTCTTTCGTTGTTCAAGAAATCAATATCACAGGACACTTTTCCTGGAAGATGTCCAAGGCCAATCTCTATCAGCCTATGACAGGATTTCAAGTCACTTGGGCAGAAGTCACCACAGAGAGTAGACAAAATAGCTTGCCCAACAGCATCATTTCCCAATCTCAAATATTGCCAGCAGTAAGTATTGGAGAAATGTTTCTGTCATTAATGTTCATTGTTGAATTAAGAATTCGAATTTATATACTATTGTACTCTGTGATACCTTGAAATTCTCTGTCCTACCCCCAATCTTTACATGTGGTTTGTAAACTCCAACACCCTTCAGATTCAGCTTGTGGTAATATAATAATAAAGTATTCAGAAGAAGGTTGATCACACCTTGTCCCAGACATTTCCTACACTACCTTCAGCTAGCCATGAATTTGTGGCTGTTCAATTCATTTTAAATAAGAGAAGAAATGAAGATCACCATTCCTTTGACAGCTTTGCAGTGAGGTTATTTTGCCCATCCTGTGTGCAAAATCTATTTTTGACATCTGTATCCTCTCCTATAGGTAATCATTATTCTTAGAAATGACATGCTAAATAACAATTAATTCCTGTAACATGACTGAATTAAGAGGTAGATTATATAAGGGTTGGACTCACTTCTAAGTCACCCTCTTTGGTGACCTGGGTGGGGAAGGGGATAAGATGTGTGCTTTTACCCTCCTCCAATATACTTAGAATATCTAATAAGAAGGAAAGGAAAGGGGGGGGGGAAAGAAAGGATAAGAAAGGAGAGAGAGAGGGAGGAAGGAGAAGGGAGAAAGAGGTAGTCAAGCAGATAGACACATCAACAAATGAAAACAGAGAGGGAGGGAGGGAGGAGAGAGAGAAAGACAGAGAGAGTGCAGCCCTAAAAAGGAAAACTTTATGACATTAGAAAATAGTTGGGGTAGCTAGGTGGCACAGTGAATAGAACACCAGGCCTGGAATCAGGAGGACACGAGTTCAAAATTGGCCTCACACACTTAACACTTACTAGCTGTGTGACCTTGGGCAAGTCACTTAACCCCAACTGTCCTGCCTTCCTCCATCAAAAAAAAAAGAAAATAGTCTATTTTCAAAAGTATTCATGTCTGTAATGAATCTAGGCATGTGTCGGAAGAATTTCTCTTTGTAAAGAAATAAGCACTTAAGGTCATAGACACTGATATACATTGTATTTTAAGGAAAATAATTGACTAACTAAAATTGGAATTATCATGAATTCACATCGAAAGATGTGCAGTTGAAAACTTAAAACTATGGGAAAGTCTTATGCTAAGGTCAACAAAAAATGTGAAATCCCACAAGTGAACCCTGAGAATTGGCATCTTTGCAGATTTACCCTTTGCCAAATGTCTGATGCTGCCAAGAGTTTAGCTAGGTGCTAAGAAACTGAATAGTGGAGAACCCAAGCAAATTAGCAGAAACATTCTTTTCTGACAAATTTAAATGTAGTTTCAAAATTCAAATGAATATGTATTACTGTAAGCAAATGGCCTCTTTTAAGGAGCAAAATATCTGCAGAGAAAGCTTTAATTGTGTACTAAATCCAAATTATTCATTTTCATTTAATTTAACTCTTTAGGATCATTATGTGCTGACTGTACCCAATTTGAGACCATCCACACTCTACAGATTGGAAGTACAAGTACTGACTACTGGAGGGGAAGGGCCAGCTACAATAAAATCATTCAGGACACCTGACCTCCTGCCATCTTCACCTCACAGTGAGTATGGAGGCTTTTTAAAAAGTCCTGTTGAGCTGACTAGTAACACATCATGTGCTAATTACAATTCTCCTTAATATAAATAAATTGTGGAAGCTTCGTATGAAACATGGATTTTCCCTCAATTAAAACTCTCCTTATCAGAGGAGTTGAATACTGATATTGAGGAATTGATACTGGTTTGACTTATTTACATCCATTGTAATTCTATAGTATCATTGTGTATGTAGCAAAGTAAGCCTTTTTTTCCTCCTCCTCTCCCTCCTTCCTCTCTCCCTCTTGCCTTCCTCACTCCTTCCTTTCCTTCCTTCCTCTGTTCCTCCCTCCCTCCATTCCTTCCTTTCTTCCTTCTTTCCTTATTTTATCTTATGCTTTCATAGTACACATATGTTAGGGGGAATTGGGAATAGGAGAGGAACAGGGAGACACTAGAAACCAAATGTTCGTTATGGAAAAATCACAACTGTTCAATCTGATGAACAGATATTTATCAATTGCCTACTACAAAAAGCTATTCTATGCTTCTTTTCATTTCTTAGGACCTCATCTTAAACAACATCATTCACATCACTACAAGCCTTCCCCAGAGAAATACTAAAATGAAATGATTTTCAAAGAGTGAAAAAATATTGAACTCCAAAATGTTTGCAGGACAAGAAGTACTTTCCCATCCGTATCTTGCCTGGTTGAAGTTACAATCACATATAATTCATCGATAAGTCTGCATAGACCTTTTCCCCAGTACACGTGCCTGCAATCCTGCATGTTACGAGCATCATGACAGTAGTGTCCAGATTCTGCCAACTGAAGATGTAAAGCTATGTCATTATGAAGAATATGCCTATTGTAATTGAGATTTTGTTTCTGGTACTTAGATGTAATATAAAGGGTGCCACATGTGTCTTTGATGATCTTTGGGAAAGGATCTTTGGAGAAAGATAACTTTTACATTTGACTGATCAGTTTAAAACAGCTTTGGGTAGATGATGTAAGCGAATGTGGAAGGAATAAATGCACTAAAAAAAATAAGAGAAGTTATAGAGATCTTAGTCAGAAAATACATGAATGGTATCAATTTAAGAAATAGTTGGGGAAAGGCACTGTTTAACCATTTCCCCCAAATTACATGGCAAGTGTTATAGTTAGGCCATATCTATGGGATCAGGTAAATACACCATTGGGGAATAATTTGTATGTACTTGTAGTGAATAGTACATGAGAGGAAGATTTGCACGCCACTGAAGTATCCTTGCCCTTCCCACTGACCTCCTAAAAATGCTTCATATGTAGAGTTATATTATGTCCTCCTTGAACATCCCAGTTAATGTAGCTAAAAGTCTATTCTGATGCCCACACCAAATCCATATAATTCATGTTAATCATGAATTGACTGTTATTGGGATGTCAATTTATTTAAGTAGTAACCAAAATATCCAAGTAATTGATTGATTTATCCCCAGGAATGGTTCCCATTCCTTCTTCAGGAAATCGATCATTTCACTTTCTCCCAGTCCAGTAATCAAAGTTTTTCTTATGTCCAGGAATTCTAATTCCCAAATTGTGCAATGTCATTTCTTCTCTCGTTCATTCTTTAGTTAAGGGAGAAAACTGCTATTTGCATCCATTTTCCTAAAGTGTTTATATAATTGAAGACTTATGTTACCTCATTCTTAAAATGAAGATAGTTCCAGTCCTAACTTTTTTTCCAATGCTTCATGCTGAAGCTTATATAGATGAATTGTGTGTGTGTGTGTGCAAAGTATGGTGCTTTCATTAATAGGAGAAAAATTGTTATACTGTATTTGACTCATCCTTATGAGGTCTAATCCTTTCTATTCTTCTGTATAAATGATTCCCCATTTGAATCACTAAAAATTTCCCTAACCATTCCCAAACAGGAAAAGGTAAGTTAATGACATTATCGGTAAATCTGATTGCTATGGTTATTAGAGAAATAAGACTCTAGGATCTTTTTTTGCAAGAAATACAAATTAAGTAGACACACAGATGCAAATATGCACACAGACACACACATATATATGTATATGTGTATGTGTGTGTATATATATTTGTGTGTGTATATATATATGTATACACACATTTACACACACATGCATACCATATTGGACTTAGTTCTTTCCTGGAAAATGCTGAAAACAGATCATCCATCTGGAAAAAAAAATCCCAGGAATCCTGCCAAAGACAATGAGAATTAATGAGAGGAACTTAATAATTAATTTCCCTCAAGGTTTTCTATTGTTTAAGAAGATAACCATAAATTTATTATTTTTTTAATGCACAGCTTTCATGTTGAAGTTTACTGGGAAAAATGTGTTTTAAGATTTTAGGATGCACATTCTCATTCTTACCTCACATGCAAAGTGATCAAATCTCATTTAATGATTTTCTTATGGGTGCAATGAATAATGGGAACTGATATAGAACTTAACATTCTTGGAACTTATGTGCACACACACAAATGTAAGATTATTTATCTAGCCATCTATTTATATATCTGTTTCTGTTTACCCAGATACTTTAGCTAGGTTTTACTTGTCATATTCTTTACAAGATTGTTGAACCCAGACATTGATTTTTTAAATATTTTCCTTTTATGGTGAACAAATTGAAAACTCCTACTGAATAAGCACAATAGATCATGTACATAGCCTAAAATCCAAGGTTCAAATTGAAGTTTCTGTTGGTTTTTCAGCCAGCTGTTAATTTAGATAAATACACACACACACACACACACACACACACACACACACACACACACACACAC
>NW_027187361.1:2191324-2199473 GCF_028583685.1 Petaurus breviceps papuanus
CACACACACACACACACACACACACACACACACACACACACACACACTGGGAAATGACCAGATTCTAAGATTTAAACCATTTTGTTGAAGGAAACGAGAAACTCATGTTAAAACACATGGGGCATCAGCAAACATACTACAGAGATCTCCTTGGAAAACTATGCTAAATTCCATCACTGATGCCAACAAACAGAATCAACAATAGCAAAAATTTTAGAGAGGAGAATGAAAACACACACACACACACACAAACTCACACAAACACTCTGTGTCCAGGTCAATTTTATCTTATTCCTTTTTTGTCATAAAATCAACACAATCATCTTTACAATCTGTTTTATTCATGGATGATAGAAATAAGGAGGTCAAAAGATACTAATGAGAATGGATGTGCATATAGAGCTGAATTATTTTTCTTTAGTTTGAGCTAACCAAAATATAAAGTATTATTTTTAAAGCTATAGGTAGATACTGCAATCAACAAATTCGATGCCATCAATTCTATTGAATATTATTACTATTGTAATAAGAAACCGCTTATATCAACATCTGTTTCTTTTTTTAATTTCCATAACACATCATTCCAGTTTGGGTGATGGGTTTTTATGAAAAATATAGTAAATTATTGTCTAAAAGGCCAGTTGTTTTGCATTTTCTTAACTTTCAATAAGTTTACATTGGCAAAGTAACATCATAATTTCCTTTTGTAGATTTGAAAACTGTTCTTTAAAAGGAAACAAATGTATGGTTTCTGTCCCTAATCATGAAATCTGTCCTGCAAAAATTTATAAGGTATATTAAAATTGAGCAGATCTCACATTTAAAGACAGCAATATTTCATTCAGTAATTATGATCAGTGTTTATGGGACTGAACTATATCTTTTAGCTATTCAAAAACAAGGTATTGAAAATAAAGAAAAGATAAGTAATGTACTGTAAAAATCACACACTATTTCCTGCTAGAGTGTACATGTCTTAGATTTATCCTATCTCATGAAGATTTTTTTCCATCTGAAAATTTTTAAGATTCTTTTTTAGAAATGATCTTGTGTTCTTTTGAAAGCAGATGTTACAATTTTCATACTATTTATGGGAGAAGATAATTTTTATGCTAGGTTATTTTGGAAATGTTTACAAATCAGAGTTCAAACTAGAACATATTGTTACTTCTTATAAAGCTAAAGGAACAAACATCAGGCCCTGTCCTGACATCTTGATTGAGCAAAAGAGATTCTGCCCATATTAGGATTGTGGGAGAAGGCCTAGGCACCATAGTAAGATGCATAATTAATATAAGGGGACACTGGGACCATAGGAAACAGAAGGAAAGTAATATTTTAAAAATCAAACACTGAAATAGGCCAACCCATCTCATTTCTATTTAGAACACGTACAGAAAAGTTGAGTTCTGTCCTGTGTATCTAAATAATGCCAGAGGAAATTTTATTTTGTCCTTCATATTTGTAAAGGTTCATTGTGATATTGACTTATTTATTAATGTCCCTTATGTTATGTGGCATGTAATTCTTCATTTTCGTTGATACTGAAAATCCAAAATAACTATGTCATGTTAGGAGACCTTACACTTTAGAACCAGGAAATGAGACTCAAAATCTGTTGCATGTAGTTTAAAAAATTATTTAAGAAATGTAAATGAAGATGATTATTATATATGTTTTTGCATGCCCAAACTCAGTGCTTAGTTATCGGCATGAACTGTAATGACTGTCATATCTATACTGAATATATTAGCAAGTTACACAATTTACAGAGTGATTAACAGAGGTTTATATGTAAAGTTATTTTTCCTTTTACTTAATTATATTGTAGTGTGAAGATAACAGAAGTGCTTATCTGTCACCCAAGTGGGCTGTAGAAATCATGTTCCTTGTAACAGTCATTTAAAGTCAATATTTATTTATGTATGTAATACAGAAAAAAGTTTGATTTTTGTGTATGTCTGTCCTGTTATTTACAGAGAAGAAATCTTCTTGTAAATTTTTTTTGTAAAAAAAACACAAACAAAAGTAATTTGTAAATAGTCTGATATTCTGTTACTCATTATTTTCATGTTAGAATTTGTACATATTGTTTAAGTAATAAACTATCTCTAAACCTGTTAGAGGAAGCTGCATTTTTCCTTCCAAGGGAGTCACATTATATTCTTTACCTTGAACAAATCAGAGAGTCCTCTAACACAAATCAGATTCAAGTGGCATAAGTTTTCTCTATCAGTATGTCTGGAATTGAGGTCTGGTTAATGTTAAAAAGACGGCACTTCATTCTAATGAAAATATTTCAGAGTTGACAATCAACACCCCACAAGCCTTTCATCACATTTAAAATCATTATTCATGATGCCTTTTAGTAAAGAGTCTTCACTTATTTTCCTATAATTGTCTGAAGTGTCCTCACTAATCCTATATAGTTTCAACATTTAAACACCATTACTAAATGCTTCTATATCATAGCTCCACGTATTAAATTGAAGGATTACCTACAAATATTGTTAATAAAGCATAATAAAAACAGTGCCTTTTATCATGTCAAGTGGCAATAGTATTTTCCCACATGATTCCTAATTACCTTGTTCCTTATAATGGCTTAGTGATTAAGTGTCAGGAATAATTGTATTTTTAATACTGTTCACATATTTATATTGGGACAAAACATTCTTCCCATCCAGTATTTGTGATCTTCAAAACTTGCTATGTTCAGGTACATTGACAAGCACATATCTTAGGACTCTTCCCATGACCCAGATAAACTTTGTATGTACATATACTTTGAGTTCAGCTTCTAATAAAGACTTCTTGGTGCTGTGGATAGATTCCAAGGGTTTTGCAAAATTTGATGGGAAAATGTTTTTATTTTCACTAACCTTTAATTGAAATTTAGCATTTTTTCCAATAAGCAACAAAACATTATTCGGAAAATCGGTTATAGGCTTCACCAGACTATCAAAGGGATCTATGACACACACGCACACACACACATACACACACAGATTAAAAACCTCTGTTCTAATGTAACCCCTGAATTCCTAGGCCCTGACATTTGTACTTGAAACTATTTATTGGCCTTTATAGATTCCTCATCTCTCAATCAAGTGTTAAAACTGATCAACTCCAGGCTCAGAAAACAAATATACATTGTTCTAGACCTACCCCCTCAACCAAAATCAGTTTATGGAGGCATGGGTTTTATTATTGGTTCATCATTATTATCCATTCAATAATTGTATGCTGGATATCATGGAATCTCACAGAACCACTAACAAATAATAAAGATAGTTGTCAACTTCACATAGCTAATAATGAGTATATAAACATAGCTGTCATCTGTTCCTGACCTTCCACTGGAACCTTTCTCAGGCACTGGCTTCACTCTTCCACAAGAGCCATACTTTTTTTTTTTAAGCAATCGGGATTAAGTAACTTGCTCAAGGTCACACAGCCAGTCATTTCTGGGTGTGGTGCTGAGTGTCTGAGCCCGGATTTGATCCCCGGGTCATCCCTACACTGGAGCCAGTGCTCTTACTCACTGAGCCACCTGGCTGCCCCTAAGCAATTGGGGTTAATAACTTGCCAGGTGTTTCTGGGTGGGTGCTAAGTGTCTGAGCCCAGATTCGATCTCAGGTCATCCCAACTCTGGAGCCGGTGCTCTTACTCACTGTGCTACCTGGCCGCCCCAAGAGCCATACTTTTAAGAGTCCTTCTGGCCTTCTCCCACTATCCCGCTGAGACCTCCTTTGATTGAAGCCCTCCTCTTGCTATTAAAACTTCTTTCTATGTTTTTTTCTGCCCCAGAAGCCTTGAAAAGCAAGCCCTCTGCTCATTTTTTCTTGTTGCTGAGAAATCTCCCTGATTCTGCTGTTGGAGCAATGCTACCACCTAAGCCTCTACCCAACCTGCCCATTTTTCTCCCCTAAATACTAACCCTCTTTGGAAGTCACAGATCTCAAGACTCAGAGAGGAGTTTAGAGGTCAGAGTTAACAGTGTTTCAGGTGTGTCATTAGCATTTTTGGATACTTCATAAGTTAAATAACAATAACACAATTACATAGACTTTAAGATTATAAAATTCTTTCTTTCCAACAACCCAGAGCAATGAGATTTATGACCCCCATTCTATGAATAAGGAAACTAAGGTTCATAAAAGATAAGTGACTTCACTAAGGTCACAAGGCATGACAATCAGACTTCAAACTTGGTTCTCTTTACTCCAAATTCATTTCTCTTTATAAGGATTGACTGGAAACCTACATTTATAAATTTCATTATATAATTTATATTTGTAATTTTAATTTATAAATATAATTATAAATCTCAACATTTGTAAAATTCTTTCTATCAGAAAAATCATTTCCAGGTTTCAAAGAAATGATTTACAAATAAACTTTTGCCCTGTGACCTTTCTAGAGAAAGTGGTATCTGCTTGTATGTGAATGCAAAGAAGTCAGATGAGTTATTTTTAGTCATTTAAAAAAATACCCAAGGTGCTAAGTAAAGGGTAACAATCCATCAATAGAGATTTTGAAGTACGTACTCAGGACCAGGCCTTGTTAGGAGCCCAAAGATAAAGATGAAATGCTACCTGCCCTTGAGGTGCTTATATTCTGGGGTGGGGAAGAAATATGGTAAAATGTACAAATGCGTGCATGGGATATAACAAAAATGAATACAAATTAATTCCAGCTTGTAATTACAATGGTAGCATTTGGACATATGGGAATCTTCCTGTGTATGGAGGTATACATCTCAGATTAAAGCATATCAGAGGCACGCTAAAGAGGGTCAGAATTTGGCAGAGACTAAACAGGGGAGTCAGGTTTAGGCAGAGGTTTGCTGGAACCAGCTCTAATCAGAAACATCTAAAATTTTCAGAGTGAGCATTTGCATCTCAGAAAGCATCAACAAATGACTTGATTGTTTTGTTGATTTTCTAGACTTAAGAAAGCATTAATAAAGTAGATTAAATTTTAAAGTGTGTACATTCATGCCCCCTTGTTGAACTTTTACCTGTATACTCATAGGCTGAGGGAACATTGATGATATAACTATCTATCTATCTATCTATCTATCTATCTATCTATCTATCTATCTATCTATCTATCTATCTATCTATCTGTGTCTATCATCTATCTATCTATCATCTATCTTATCTATCTATAGCTATAACTATAAGATATATAACTACAAATATATATATAGCTATATATAACTAGAACTATAGATGATTTAAAAAATACCAAAGTAGAGCTAAGAAAGCATATGGTAAGCAAGTAAAGGGGAGTGTGTGGCCATGATGAGTAGAGAAAGAGGTGATAGAACAAGCTGATAGAAAAGAGATCCACCTATTTAATGTTGCAATCTGTTGTCTCAGTTGTATCTGACTCTTTGTGACCCCATTTGGGATTTTCTTGGTAAAGACACTGGAGTGGTTTGCTCTTTCCTTCTCCAGCTCATTATACAGATGAGGAAACTGAGGGTTAAGTGACTTACCCAGGGTCACACAGCTAGTATCTGAGGCAGGATTTGAACCCCGGAAGAGGAGTCTTCCTGGTTCTAAGCCCAGTGCTCTATCCAGTGCACATTTTATAGATGATGATAGAGCAGTGGAGAATCTGAACTTGATAAGGTTAGATCACACACACACACACACACACACACACAAAGACTCAAATGTTTGAGATGGGAACGTGCTGCAGAAAATGACTTTAGGAACAATGCTTTATCTTGTTTGAAAATGAAAGAGTCTAGAGACCAAGAGTCTGAGGAAGGAAAGGCTGTCATCCAGGACCAACTCTCTTAAGACTCAGTTAGCTTTTCGATTTCCATTTTCCCATGTAAACTGAAGCTGACACATTCCTCCTACTCCCTTGACTGGTAAGGATGTAAGCATGATGACCAGATCAGCATTTGCAAAGCAAACGCAATTTCTCAAAGACAGACATTTTCTAACTGTGCTGTATATTTCTCCAAGGCTAAATTGGAAATGGGCTGATTTTCATGTTTCCACTCTTCAAGCGATAAACACAAAATGGATTTGAAGTGTTTTCTTTAAATTTAGTCTTTGAATGTTCTTCACTGAGTGGCTGTAGGTCTAACAAATCTGTCTAGAAAACAGTAATGTCCCATGAAACTAATCCTATCAGTTGCTTTAATCTGTAGGGGGGAGAGTTCATTCCATTCAGAGAAAATGCCTCAGATACATAATCCCAACCTGGAAGTGAACTTGATAAAACAGTGAAACTCATTCTTCTTCAGAAACAGACTTGCCAAAACTGGAAATGAAAATCTAGCCCCAGATTTGATCTGATATAAAACAACTGAGTTTTGCAAAACCAGCTCTAATTAATAGGATAGTCCAGGATTGCCAGAAACTGAAATGATCAAGGCTGGAAAATGACATAAATGCTTAGTGAAAGTATGGACTTGGGGTGGCTAGGTGGAGTAGTGAATAGAGCGCCGGCCCTGGAGTTAGGAGGACCTGAGTTCAAATCTGCGCTCAGACACTTAATACTTACTAGCTGTGTGACCTAGTGTGATAGTAATGGCAATTAAAGATTCCTCTGTATTGGCTTGGTTTTCCAATTGATTGTGTTAAAACCCAGAGCTTGTTAATCCCACCTGTGGGATGGACTTTTTGATGTGAAAAGAAAGTCCTGAACTGGGAGGAGCTGGTGACGTAGATTTGGAGAGACAAGAGAGAGGCGGAAGATCTTTTTGGAAGCAGCACTTCCGTGGAGAGAGAGAGACTAAGAGAATTGCTGGTGGCCGCTTTGAATTGCCCTGGACTTTTGCGACCTGCCCCCTGAGCTGCCAAGGACTGAGGAGACATGGCTGTTTTGCTGGTACTTTGTCTGTCTGTTTTGATGTTCTTTTGCCAGATTTGTCCACTGGTGAAAGATAGTCCTTTTGTTGAAGAAGTCCTGGAACCTGGCTGTTCACTAAGAAGCCCTGAGACTGTCCTGCAGACAGAGAGTGAATACTGTCCACTGGTGAAGGACAGTGCTGTTGTTGCAGGGGTCTGGGAGCCTTTCTGTTGGTTCAGAAGCCCTGAAGAAGGATTTTCTTGTTGTATGTTTACAGAAATCCTGGGAGAGGGCTTTGCTAATGTGTTCAGGGGTTCTAGGATTGTTCTACAGACAGAGGATGAATTCATGAAGGGACTGGCAATGTATCTTATGGCCTTGCTAAGCCTTGTCTCCCCAGGAACTAAGATTGCTGAGAACTTAGACTCAAGATGAAGAAAAGACCTCCATTTGCGTATTAAGTGCTGTGTTTAAACTTGATCTAACTCTGGGGTAGATTCAATTGTGATCCAGGGGTGGGGAACTTTTGACCTTAAGTTTGGAAACTAATCTCCATTTGAGAAGAGGGGCTTTGTGGTGGACTAAATTAAGGTATAGCCTAGGGGTGGAGAAGTATTTAGAACAGAGACTTTGTAATTGATTGAATGATTGGAAGGTCCTGGGGTGGGGTAGTCCTTGGAGATTATTTAATCACATTTAGTAAATGCTGTGTTTGGAATGATGTCATGTTTTGATCTTCTCTGTTCTGGGTTTGTTACTGAATAAAATGGAGAGCGCCTATGCTGGTATTCTGAACCTTGGGAAGTTGCCTTTCTTTTGGCATTATATTGCACCTAGGGCAAGTCTTTTAACCCCAATTGCCCTACCTTCACCCCTCCAAAAAGGAAAAAAAAAAGTATGGACTTGAATGACCATATTCAGATAATCTAAATTTGATGAGTCTACAGAGAAAGTGTTAGGGTTAGGATCAGAACTGAGATATACAATGATTGATTGTTTCACCACGCTCATCATCATCATTATCATAATTAGCAGCAGCAACAGTGGCAAGTATTTATTAAGTAATCACTTATTATGGTCCAAGCACTGTGCTAATCACTAGAGTTATAAAACTACAAAGAAAGGGAAAACCTTGGTCTCTGACAGGAACCTCAAATTCTAATGAAGAATACAAAATGTGAACAGCCATGCACATTCTCTCTCTTTCTGATCTCTTTCTCTCCTTCCCCACTCTCTCTTTTTCTTCCTTCCTTCCTTCTTTCCTTCTTTCCTTCCTTCCTTCCTTCCTTCCTTCCTTCCTTCCTTCCTTCCTTCCTTCCTTCCTTCCTTC
>NW_027187361.1:2199483-2205213 GCF_028583685.1 Petaurus breviceps papuanus
TTCCTTCCTTCCTTCCTTCCTTCCTTCCTTCCTTCCTTCCTTCCTTCTTTCCTTCCTTCCTTCCTTCCTTCCTTCCTTCTTTCCTTCCCTCCCTTTTTCTTCCCTCCCTCCCTCCCTCCTTCTCTCTCTCTCTCTTTCTTTCTTCCTTTCTTCTCTCTCTTACAAATAAGTGTATATAGGGTGGCTAGGTGGCACAGTGAATAGAGCACCAGCCCTGGAGTCAGGAGGACCTGAGTTCAAATCCAGCCTCAGACACTTAACACAAAAACTATTTGTGTGACCTTGGGCAAGTCATTTAAACCCAATTGCCCTCCCAAAAGCAAAAACAAACAAATAAGTGTATATGCAGATTATATATGTTTATACACATACATGTACACATAGTCTAAGTTGAAGGGAAGAAATAATGTGTTGAAGAGCTGGATATCTCAAGAACTGATTGTTAAATTTTTAGTGTGAGCATTTACACCTCAAAAATTAGCAAACTACAAAAAAATTTGATTATTTCATTGATGTCTATACTTAAGAGACTCATGAGAAGATGTTAATAATGTGGATTAACTGAAAAATTTGTCATTCCTACATTTTTTCCGAAAATTTTTTTTAATAATTGTTATACATTTACCAGCACCTCTCTGGAGGGAAGGTACTAACAGTTGCAAGTTGGGGAGCAGGGGAACCATCAGTCTCCTGTAGAAGGTGAGATTTGAACTGTCTTGAAAAAAGCCAGGGAAACCAAACGGCACATGTGAGAGGGACAGCCAGTGAAAAGGCATTGAGCTGGGGGATAGTGTCATATATGAGGAATGATAAGAAGAATGGTGTATCACTAGGTTGTAAAGTACAAAGACAGAAATAAAATCTTTTTTTTTTTAAAGCAATTGAGGTTAAGTAACTTGCTCAAGGTTACACGGTCAGTTATTTCTGGGTGTGGTGCTATGTATCTGAGCCCAAATTTGATCCAGGTCATCCCGACACTGGAGCCGGTGCTCTTACTCGCTGTGCTACCTGGCCGCCCCTAAGCAAATGGGGTTAAGTAACTTGCTCAAGGTTACACGGCCAGGTGTTTCTGGGTGGGTGCCAAGTGTCTGAGCCCGGATTCGATCCCCAGGTCATCCCGACACTGGAGCCGGTGCTCTTACTCGCTGTGCTACCTGGCCACCCCAGAAATTAAATCTTTGAAAGTTAGAAACATAGGAAGAGGCTAAGTTGTGAAGCACTTTGTTGTGAAAAGTTAAGCAGGGTTTATATTTGATCCTGGGAGTCATTAGAGCTTGTGTGTGTGTATGTGCATGTGTTTATGTGTGTGTGTTACAGGGTGGGAATGGTTTGGGGATTAGAAAAATAAAAACTGTGAATTAGGAAGATCAAACCATATGTATCTTTTGCCACTCCTTTATTCAGTAAAACACAAGGGTTCCTATGCCCTCCTGAATAAAATATAAAATCCGGATTCTAGTTTCATTTTATGTTTTTTGCCTTCCACACTCTGCTATCCAGGCAAACTGGCCTTGCTGCTATTCTTCACACATGGCATTCTATTTTCCGTATCTGTGATGTTACACTGATTGTTCCCCATCCCCTCTGTCTCATAGAATCCCTCTCTTCCTTCAAGATGCAATTCAAAATTTTTCCGAATCAAGGTCTTGTATCCAACAAACACATGCACACATGTACTGGAATTCAATTGATAACACAGAGAGTCATTCTGCAATAAAGAAATGATCAATGGATATAAATAGATAGTAATCAAAGGAAAGGGCCCAAGTTATATGTAATTATAGTTGTTGATATATATGCATATGTATATGTATGTACATGTGTATAAATATAGATATATGTATATATAGTTAGATATAGATTTATCCCCTCTCCCAAAGCACTAATGATCTGAGATATGGACATTACAGACACTCTCGGGTTTTACCTCACATCCTTCAGACTGCAAAGAGGAAAATGACTAATGTTAGAGGGGCTGAGAGTAAACAGGAACACATACACACATTATTGGTGAATCTGTGGATCGGTCCAATCATTCTGGAAAGCAATTTGGATCTGTGCCTGAAAAGTTAAAAACCTGTACATATCCTTTGGCCCAGTTATATCTCTCCTAGGCTTATGCCCCAAAATGATTGATGAAAGTAGAAAATGAACCATATGTACAAAAATTTTATAGTTGCTTTTATGGTACACAAAAATCATATACTCAGGTGATAGTCTACTATTGAGAAATGACTAAACAAATTATAGTACATGAATATAATGGAATCATTGTGCATTAAGAAGGGAGAGAATGGACTAGGAAAGGAAACTTAAAAGGCTGCTATTAACTTTTACAGAGTGAAGTGAACTCAAATAGAAGAACAATTTATTCAATTTTACCATTATAAAGCAAAACAACTTTGAGACAACATAACTGATTAATATGATTGTAAACTCAAAATCCAGGGAATTGAAGGTGAAATGCACCACCTACCTACTGAAAGACAGGGCTTTGAAATGAAGTTGAAGTATACATTTAGATCTTCAAATCGCCATTACCATTACACATAGGTGCCAAGTGTCCAATGGGAGACATGTAAAGAGAAAGGATCACAGAATTATAGAGTCACAGATGGAAGGGACCCCAGACACCTTGGGGTCAGTGCCAGAGGATCAATGCCAGAAAGGTGAGTTGCCTTGGAAGGATGTGTTTTCAACATTACTGCCTGAAGTATTGGAGGAAATATGTAACTCAGGTGTAAGGGAAAGTGTTACTGTGTCATCTTAGTAAATGTTTTTGTTTTTAGACAGTTATATATCCTAGCTGACTAAGGTTTATGTACAAGTGGGGATTCACATGCTGTCATTTTCACAATACAAAGTGTACAAACCTTAACTGAAGGATGTCACTATCGCAGACACATAACCTTTGAGGATAAGTTGGGTTTAGAGGAGAGTTAGCACACAGAGGTCATGAGCCATCATAAATAACTGAGTTTTGGTATCAAGATTTTGCAGGGTAAGATGGTATCTTTGTGAAGTAGTGATGGTATTCAATTCAGGAAGTATTTGTTAAAAACTTATCTATAGAACACTATGTTAGATCCTAGGAGAGAAACTGACCCTGATGGACCTTATAGTATTCACCCACATGCAAGTAGATATGATATGAAAATAACAAATTGTAGCTATGGTTAATTAAAGTTGGGATATTCTTTTGGTGAGGTTTTCTGCAAATAGGTGGACAAGACATTGGGTCTGGAGTTAGGAAGATATGAATTCAAAACCAGCCTCAGACACTAGCCTTCTAAGTCTGGAAAAATCAATTAATGTCTATTTGCCTCAGTTTTACCAATTGTAAAATGTGGATAATAATAGCATCTACCTTTCAGGGTTGTTGTGAGCATGAAATAAATATTTGCTAAGAATTTAGCATGGTGCCTGGAATATAGCAAGTCATATATAAAAGCTTGTTTCCTTCCCTCTAAATAAGCATTTGTAAATAGTGTTATACTAGAGTAATTTTTCACCAATCTAAGTAGGCTATGTTTTCAAAAGTTCCTTTTCTAAATATCTAAAAGTCAAAATTTGTAATTTTGGCATGAAATATTAAAATTATGTTTTCAAAAGCCATATATGACATTTTTATTCATTTTAGTTGCTTGTTTGATTTTGGGAGAGAGAAATGCTCTGGACTATTCATCAATGTAGAAAACATACTATTTAGAAACTCCTTCCACCAATGCAAATCATTGCTTCATCTGTCACTTATATTTGTATAGAGTTGTGTGGGCATAGAGAATTTATATTATTTATCTCTTGTCATGCATTCATTATGTTTCAGGAGCATTATTTGAATCTAGATCCTTCTGACTTAAAAACCCTTCCTTTAGGCACTATGTTACATTGCATCTTTAATTAGTTTACTATAAAATTACGGAGCTTTTGCAAACTCATGATAATATGTTTTAGGTTCTTTCTTCATCTACAAGCCACAACTCACAGTTTTAGAACTCAGGGATATGACAACAGTAGATAAAATTCTATTCAGAGGAATCTTAAGTCATCCCTTTGGTATATTGGGTAAAAGCTAGATCAAGAAATGAAGCAGGCGTAGGTGAAAGTGTTTATTTTTAATCCAAGATAATCCTAACTCTGTTCAGACAAAGCATGTAGCCCTGGACATTCAATAGCAATGCCAAGGGCAGAGTAACTTGAGCCCCATGGCTACAAAGTCTTTGGGCTCCTGTTTCATGGTTTGAGGAGCCACTCTGCCTGAGGTTAGTCTCTTTGCCAATAAGGGAGAATGCCTTGGATGGAGCATAATGGTAGAATTTACCCTCATGTGATCCTGAGACTCATTTCCAGGCAATGAACATGCATTCTGGGCACCAAATCGATCACAAGCTGGGAATCACATTCACTTAACCACTCAAGTAGTAAAATAGCAATGTAAGGATCTAGGAGGCAGCTCTGATAGACCACCATGAAGTCATGTAGACTTAACAAAGAAGGTCATGGGCCTTCTGTCTTCTGTGTGAAATGAGGCCAATGCCTGATGGGCACCAACTAAATTGCATCTCTGCTTTCACAGAATCAGAGAACGGCAGTAGCAGAAGGGACCTTAGCACTTAAATAGTGCATCCCCTTCATGTTAGAGATGAGGAAAACAGACTCAATGAGCCAAAATAAATCGACAAGGTTACATAACTAGTTAGTGAAAGACCTATGACTAAAACACCTTCTGATTCTTAGTTCAATGGTATTGTTGTGGTCTTTTTTTCTTTCTACTCAGAGTTCTAATGTCAACATTTTATTTATTTAATGAGCCCATGACCTAATGTACATAAAGGTATCTAATGGTAAGAAATTGGCTAATGACATATACAATGTTTAGAGTATACAATGCTGCATACCCAGGCAACTTATTGATATTTTAAGTCAAAATGGATGTTTCAGTAGATATATCTTCAAAAATTGAAACAATTTGTTTAATGTTTCAGGAAGAATTCATTACATCAATATTGTCTACTTGACCATCTGTCTATGATAAATATTTTTGTGGAGCTAATGCATAATAAAAAATCCATATTCTAATGTGATGCGCTTTAGAAAAGTAAACACATTTTGTCATTACTTTGGCATAATTCAAATAGAATTCTTTGTTTTTGGTGGTATGAACTTCAGACTTGACTCAAGGTAATGACGTCTTATCACATATTTAGAACTGGAGAGACCTCAGAAGTCACCTAGTCCACTTCCCTCCTTTCATAGGAAAATGAGGTCCAGAAGGGTGAAGGGACTTGTACATAGTCATATAAGTAGTAAGTAACAGTAGGGTTTGAACCTGTGTCTTCTGGCACTAAATCCAGCAATGTACCCAGTTCCCAAAGTCCACACTGCAGTGACCTCTCACTTTGTCCTTAGCATGTATGGGTTGATAATTCTGGAAACCACCACAGCTGCTGGTAATCTGAAGTCTCTCAAGCCAGTGGCTGGTTGTAGCCACCCTGATGCTAAAACCACAGACTCATGAGTGGCTGGGCTCGGCTTCCAGAGCGCTATGCTGGCCCTTTCCTGCCGGCCTGCCAGACTGTCTTCAGTGGAAGGTTAGCTTCTCTCTGTCATTTTGTGGGTTCTGTAGCTCCAGAGTTTGTTTAGAGTCATTTTTTTTTTACATGAATTGGAGGAGGTGGAAGCAGGAGCTGCATGGAAGTCCTGTTTCTACTCTGCCATCTTGGCTCTGCC
>NW_027187361.1:2205313-2211612 GCF_028583685.1 Petaurus breviceps papuanus
ACAAGAATGTAGACCAAGGTTTGTTTTAGGGTCTTTTTTTTTGGGGGGGGGGGGGGGGGAGGAGGAAGAGCCAAGATGGCAGAGTAGAAATGCAATTTCCATGACCCAACCTGCCCCCCCTCCCCCCGCCCCGCTTTTTCTTTGTTTTTCTAGATGGGAATATCATTTTCCCTCATAGACTTTAATTTCTGCAACTTTCCAATTTGGGTGGATGCAAACCCTGCTAGGTGCTGAGTGTAGGGTCATTTGTGTCTTAGACAGAAGTGGGATAAGGCACAGAGCATGGTCAGTCTGGAACAAGTCATCACTGAGAAGCTTGGTCCAGTTAGGTCACTATGAAAAACAGAAGGAGGCAAGGGCACAGTCAAGGAGTGGAGATCACCAGCTTGGTCAGGTTGGGTTAAAGTAAATGCACAAGGAATTAGGGAGTATAGTTAAAGAGTGCAGTTAAAGAAACTCTGCCAATAGACTTTATTCTAGTCACCTCTGATTATTTGTCACAGTCTAGCAGTAGGATTTTCCTTTTAAAAAGTCAGGGTTAACTGCAATGTCTTCATTCACACTGACAGATAGTGGTCATCCTCACCTAACATTCAAGTAGCAGAGGAGCTAATTGATTCTTGGCTCCATCTAGGCATGAATGAGTTGACTCTTTGTAGAATCCTTGGACTAAAGAATTTCTCCTTCATGGAATCACAGAATTATAGGATCTCAGAGTTTGAAGGGGACTTCGGTTCAGCCACCATCTGATAAAGGAACCTCTTCCAAAAACATGATCAACAGATGGAGTCTCCATTTGAAGACTTCTAGAATTGGGGTTAGTTACATTTTGAGGAGTAATGATAGTGACTTACAGAAAAACCAAACTCCAAGGCAGTAGTAGGCAGCCATTTGCACAAAGTCTGAGAAGGAGAATTCTAGGACAGTTCTGTAACCCCAAACTTCTGTGTAAAAGGAGAGGTATTTTAACAAGGTCTAGATCTTCTGTTTCCTCATGAAAAGGCATTAGTCCTCTAGCTGCATAGCCATTTATCCTCAGTGGTGGGTCATCTCCTTCAGCAATTACATGATTAAGGACATTTTGTCCTTCTGGGAAGCCAGTGCTTGACCATAGGATGGAGAAATTCTGTGGATCTTAGAAACACTAGAATACAGGATTATCTAGAAAACAATCACCAAGGCCAGAGTTATCCATTCTCAACATTGGTAGTATCTGATCTGTGCTTAGGCAAGGAAAGTGGAAAAATAGAATAAAATAGCTAATGAAGAAGGGAGCAACACTTAGGCAAGACTAAATCACCTAATAACTGCTAGTCATTAGCCACCAAAAACCCAGCACATTAATTCTCACCAATAAATTAATAGAGCAATACCCAGTTGTAAGTATATGCCCATTGTTCATAACATGCCAGAAAGAAGATGTGGCTCATGCTTTATGTTCATTTTTCTTTTTATTAATTAATTAATTTTTAGTTTTCAACATTCACTTCCACAAGATTTTGAGTTCCAAATTTTCTCCCATCTCTCCCTTCCCCCCACCCCAAGATGGCATGCATTCTGATTACCCCTTCCTGCAATCTGCCCTCACTTCTATCACTCCCCCTTCTCTTATCCCCTTCCCTTCTATTTTCTAGATCCCATTGCCTGTATGTCTTATTTCTCTGTTGCGTGTAAAAACAATTTTTGACATTCATTGTCAAAGCTTTGAGTTCCACATTCTCTCCCTTTCTCCCTCTCCACCCACCCTCATTGATGATACAAGAAATTAGATATAGGTTATACATGTGTAGTCATGTAAAATACTTCCATAACAGTATGTTGTGAAGGACTAACTAAATTTCCCTCCATCCTATTCCACCCCCATTTACTCTATTTTCTCCTTTGACCCTCTCTCTCATAAGTGTTTGTTTCTGATTACCCCTCCTCCCATTTGCCCTCTCTTCTATTATCCCCTCCTCTCTTATCCCCTTCCCCAATATCTTCCTGTAGGGTAAGAAAGATATTTTTTGCCTTTTTTTTTGGAGGGGGGAAGGCAGGGAAATTGGGACTAAGTGATTTGCCCAACATCACATTGCTAGTGTGTCATGTTTCTGAGGCCTGATTTGAACCCAAGTCCTTCTGAATCCAGGACCAGTGCTCTATTCACGGTGCCACTTAGCCACCAAGGTAAGAAAGATTTTTAATACCGAATTGAGTGTGTATGTTAAGCCAAATCCCATGAAAGTAAAGTTCATTCACTTCCTCTCACCTCCCACCTCTTCCTCTCCATTGTGAAAGCTTTTTTTCTCATCTCATTTATGTGAGATAATTTACCCCATTCTACCTCTCCATTTCCCCTTCTCTTAGTACATCCCTCTCTCAACCCTTAATTTTAATTTTTAGATATCCCTTCATATTCAACTCACCCTGTGCCCTCTGTCTAAATATGTATGTATGTGTGTGTGTGTGTGTAAAACACACACACACTCCAACTACCCTAATACTGAGAAAGATCTCACGAATTACAAATATCATCTTTCCATGTAGGAATGTAAACAGTTCAACTTTAATAAGTCCCTTATGATTTCTCTTTCCTTCAAATTTTCTATTCAGCTCTGGTATTTTCATCAAGAATGCTTGAAAGTTCTCTATTTTGTTGAATTCCCATTTTCTCCCTGAAATGGTATACTCAATTTTGCTGGGTAGGTGATCCTTGATTTTAATCCTAGCTCCTTTGACCTCCAGAATATCATATTTTAAGCCCAACAACCACTTTATGTAGAAGCTGCTAAATCTTGTGTTATCCTGATAGTGTTTCCACAGTACTTGAATTGTTTCTTTCTGGCTATTTACAATATTTTCTCCTTGACCTGGGAACTCTGGAATTTGGCTACAATATTCCTGGAAATTCTCCTTATGGGATCTCTTTCAGGAGGTGATTGGTGGATTCCTTCAATACTTATTTTCTCCTCTGGTTCTAGAATATCAGGGCAGTTTTCTTTGATAAGAAAAAATAAAAAAAAAACTTTCTTTTTTTTTAAACCAATGGATATTTTATTTTAAGTTTTCACAATAAGTTTTGTTGAAACAGATGTCTCCCCTAATCACAATTCTTTGATATTAAATCTCTAGTCACACTAGAAATACTATCTATAACAATAAAGGAAAGGAAAATATAAGGAAATAAATATTGGCAAAGAATATATAATAGTACCTATTTGCAGACAATATTGTGTTTCATTTGGAAAACTCTAGAAAATTAATGAAGAAACTATTTGAAACCATTCATAGCTTCAGCAAAGCAGCAGGATACAAAACAATTCTGTGACAATTCATGAGCATTTAAGTGCACATTACTAATCAGAACTAAGAACAAAAAAGAGACATTTCATTTAACACAACTACAAAACATGCAGAATATCTGCAACTTTACCAAGCAAGGCCCATATAAGACATATAACTACAAAAGTTCCTTTAAGGAAATAAAGTCTTTTTAAATAATTGGAGAATCATTGTTTATGGTTGGGTCATATCAGTACAATTAAAATGATAATATCATTTCAATAAGCCAAATAGATTTAATATTCTACCAATCAAATGACCATAAAAATAAAAATTATGCAAAATATCAACTAATTAATAAACATTTTTATATAACTGCAGTTGTATTTCAGGTTCTGTCCTAGTTAATGAAGACAGAAAGATTAAACTGACCCAGTGTCTGCTCTGTAGGAGCTTACATTCTATCAGGGAAGACATCCTGAAAATATGTGTGCATACATATATACATATACATACTAACATACACATTTACATATACACACATACAAATATATACACACATAGACACATATATACCTATATAATGTATACAAGGCAGACATGATAATCAATATTGTTAAATCAACTAAAATTCAGGTAGAGAAATAGCACCCAGTGATTTCATTGTTGATAATGAAAAAAGTATAGTATTATTACATTTCACATTATGTAACAAAATTATAATTATCACAATTCTTTGGTAATGGCTTAAAATGATTTATTAACTCACTCTCCCATTCTTCACAGCTACTCATCCAAAACTTTTCATTCCTTCACTAGCCTCTCAAGGCTCCCCCAACCCTATGAACAGAGAACTTGACCTCATATCTTTTTTTTTTTTTTTAAAGCAATCGGGGTTAAGTAACTTGCTCAAGGTTACACGGCCAGCTATTTCTGGGTGTGGTGCTGAGTGTCTGAGCCCGGGATTCGATCTCCCGGTCGTCCCAACACTGGAGCCGGTGCTCTTACTTGCTGAGCCACCTGGCCGCCCCTAAGCAATTGGGGTTAAGTAACTTGCTCAAGGTTACACGGCCAGTTATTTCTGGGTGAGGTGCTAAGTATCTGAGGCCGGATTTGATCCCAGGTCATCCCAACTCTGGGGCTGGTACTCTTACTCACTGAGCCACCTGGCCACCCCAGAAGGAACATTTTCAAGGACAACTGTGGAGTTTTATGACTGAACTCTTCTATCTGTACTGAAATGAATCCCTTCTCTTTGAACTCCAAAGTTGGAAAACTTCCAGAGTACTTTAGCTCAAGTACTTAGTACAGGACTTTTCATTTGTGTTGCATTTTATAGCCATCAATTTTTGTTTACAGAGTCACTATTATGAGGCTTGTATCGCCACACTGACATGCTGACAATATCTGACATGTATATTTATCTCCATCTGTCTCTACATCTATGTCTCTGTCTTCATTATGTGGATAGTTATTGACAAGTGTGATGATACAGGGGCCATTTGTAACTAAATAAATGTAGATACAACTAAGAGTGTGGGCTGAGCCTGCATGCCTGGACTAAGGTCTATGTCATGTGCTTACAGATAGAGATCATATCTCTATGTCATTATCTCAGTCTCTGTCTCTGTCTCTGTCTCCTCTGTTTTCATCTCCGTCTCTGTCTATGGCTACACATATTGGATATGAAGGTTTATATGCTTTAGAGTTTAAATTTAAGCACATATCGTACATAAGACACTGTTTGACATTGGATTTATGCTCTATAATGCCTACTCACAAGGCATTCTACAAATTAATTAACATTTAAAAATTTTCAGGTTCTGTGAGGCATAAATACCATTGATAGCACTAAGAGCATAAGCTAATGATATTAGATTGAATGACTGATAGTAGATGCCCTAGAATTTCCATGACTCTAATTCAAAGCATTTTCATTCCTTCCCTATTAGCACATCCCCTACCAGCAGTTCATTTATTTATGTAGAGGATGGACTTCTAGTACCCAGCTCAGGAGCGAATGCCGATGACTTTGTCTTTCTCCTCACACCATCATTTATCAGAGTCCCTTCCAATTTTCTCATGGCAATTCCGACCAAGAAGGGTAACCAAACCGAAGCCCAAGCCAAAGTCAGCTCTCATGTCAGTAAAGGCAAATGTTTGAACTGCAGCTGTTCTTCAAAGGATACTCTCAATTGCTAACCTGCCTCATGCACAAAAGGAACTTTGTACCCATATTTTTGCTCCTTTACAGGTGCTGTATTGTCGTCATTTGGACCGATGCCAGTTTCCCGAAGGAAGGCCTGAAGCCCAAACATCGGCATTTATCCAATTGCTGACAACTCAGCACCTGTAAAAAGCAAAAGAAAACATTGGGGAGCATAGAGAAGGAGCATATTCCAAGTACTGCCAATGTACTTGGCATCCCTGGGAGGCCGAGAGCGGTCCTTCTGGGTAACATGAGAACAGCTTAAATCAACATGCATTTTACAGCTCCAAAGACACAATCGAGAACTTGAAACACATATTTTATTGAGATTGATGACTATCTCTGGGCAGTCTAGGTGTAAAGCCTCTAAAAATGAATCCTCTGTGTGGATTATTTACTGCATGGAGGAATCATTTGATAGGGTTGTTTTTATTTGGAGTTCTTCTCTCCTCGACCACCCTCAGAAGTCCATTTGGGATTTGGCTGCTTAACAATTCTTACTTGATGTCTGTCCAGGATCAGTAGTGAGAGAGCCTTCAGTCACAAAACAAACAGGGGCAGGCCAGGCTGGGATAGAGATCTCCCAGAAAATTCACAGAGGGTTTGAAGTGAGTCTATGCATAATGTTTTTTGCTTCTTTGTCAATCCAAGAAAAGTGTGGTCAGCACTTCCCTGTGGTAATGAGACTTTCCTCAATGACAGGAGTGGAGGTAAAAGAGCCTGAGGAGGAAATGTGTGCGAATTCAACTCGGGGGTTTCAAAAGGTCACTGGAGAGAGAGACAGAGAGAGAGAGAGAGACAGAGAGAGAGAGAGAGAGAGACAGAGAGA
>NW_027187361.1:2211712-2253477 GCF_028583685.1 Petaurus breviceps papuanus
GAGAGAGAGAGACAGAGAGAGAGACAGAGAGAGAGACAGAGAGAGAGACAGAGACACAGAGAGAGAGACAGAGAGAGAGACAAAGAGAGAGGAGGATGGAGAGACAGACAGACACACACACACACACACACACACAGGGTGAGGGTGGGGGAGAGAATGAACAAAATGAAAATAATTTACTGCCATTTAACTGCCAGGACACAAGAGTTGGATCACTTTAATTTCTGTTTCTGATCATTGTCCCCAAAATTAAGTGTGCAACCCCATCTGATCAGTGTGGATCACTGTCACTTTTTGCCCAGGGTCACACAGCTAGAAATCTGAGTATTAATGATAGGGTTCAATACTTATCTTCTGCCTGGCTTAATGAAGAGAGTTCTGGATTCAGAGTCCTGAAGCCCCAGAGTTAAATCCAACCTCAGACAATCACTAGCTGTCTGACCCTGAGCAAATCACTTGAGTATTCTGAGTTTCAGATTCTGTCAAACGATGATAATATTACTTACTTGAAAGGATTTTTCAGGATCAAATGAGAAACTTTTAAATAAAGTAATTGTCTTTTAAACAAAATACTAGCCAGTATATTAATAATAATGCTTTAAAGTTTGCAAAAGTCTTTACATATTATCTCATGTGATCCTCAAAACAGCTCTGTAAGGAAAGTGTTTGTAGCAGAAAGCACCTTTAACATACCCAAGATGGCTACTAACATAGGTACTTTGATCTATTATGCTAAAGGAAAGCAACATTAAAGGAATATATATATATATATATATATATATATATATATATGCTTAAGAAAATACAAACAGAAATTACAAGCATACAAAAAATGCAGAGAAAACACAATTAAACATACCCAAAGGCAGACTTTCTAGCTGTCTGACCATTACATACATACATAGTTAGCTATCAGAGAGAGAAGCGCCAACATCTGAGTTTTCAAAGCCAGGGGTCTCAATGTCTATCCAGAGTCTCAGCTGGCCAAATCATAACTTTTCCCATAAGTGAGACCCAAAGCAAAACCTCACCTCAGAGTGTATATATATATATATCCTTCTTCAGGGTAAGAAGACCTCACAACCCTTGTGACCCACTGCCTAATTACAAAGGAACAAAAGGCATGGGCCTTCTTGATAAACAAGTCCCCTCCCAATCAAACCCCTCTTGTTGGGTTTCACTTGAGACCCCCAGGTGGGGAAGATCTTCAAATTCCCTATGCCTATTAAAGGGGAGGGAAGATCTTCAAATTCCCTTACCATTACAGTATTCTATGTTCATACTGATCTTACTGAAGAGGAACCTGAGGTTGCAAGAAGCTAAGTAATTTGCCCAGGGTCACACAGCTAGTAACTGCTTGAGGTGGGATTTGAATTCAATTCCTTGTATCTCTAGGTCCAATACTCTTTTCACTGTGACAAATGTGAGCATTTCTCCTATTTCTTTGTAGTTTGTATGGCAACCTATCTTCTCCTAAACTGAGACTTGCTATTGTTTTGTATTCCACAAGAGAATTTTTTTGGGGGGGAGGGGATGTGGGGCAGGGTTCACAGCTTTCATTGCTGCTATAAGGAGGTCAAGGTGAGAGAGCTCCATCTGTCAATTCTTATTTGTAACTACTGTAAGAGATAGAGAGCTACCTTGGGGAACTGAGAAGTTTAGTTACACAGTTTGTGTCAGAGGTGGGACTTGAATGTCAGGTCCTCTTGCCTCTGAGGCAGCTCTTTAAGACTGGATAACAGTTATCTTTATGTCTTGTGTCCCTTCATTAGAATGTAAGCTCCTTGAGGGCAACAACCAGTTAGATAGGTTCCTAACACGCTAGATCTATCATTGATAATATCTAACAAACACAAACACAGACAGCAGATTTTTTTGTTTGTTTGTCTTAAGGAACTCCAAATGAATGAGCAAGTTCCCTCAATCAGTGAAGATTAAATGCCCCTGCTCTGGAACTTCTGGCATTAGGATCTGGGTCACCAAAGCTTAGACAACTTTCCCAGGGTCACATAGCTAGGATGTTGCAGAGGTAGGGCTGGAATCCAGATCTTTCAAATATAAATGTATGTATGTTCCTTAATCAACCTATTGAATGGTTTTCATATAATGAATCTTTTAAACTCACCTTACAAGGAGTGTTTCTATAATTTACAACTTCAGATGACAGTTCCTTTGCCTCTCTCTTTCCCAAAATAAGCAATGTCTACAGTTCCCATGGAGGGATCAAACAACAATATCACTATGGAAACTTTCCCACTACAAGTGAGATATCCCCATGGCAACTTTTAGAGAGGTCACTCACTTTAGCATTGCTCAAATTCACCTAATTTATTTAGGGTATACTATTAAGCTCTTTGAAAGGAAGAACTTTTCTATCTCTAAACCACCAGCCCTTTAACATTTTAATTCTGTATTTATGCTGTTTTCTTATTGAAGTGAATACTTTGCAATAAACTGAACAGCAATGGCCTTGTTTTCTATAACCTTTTTCCATGCATAACACATTTGTGTGCTTCCTACAGATTCCTTTCCTTGTTTGTATAGATTGCTAATCTCTGCTCTCATTAAATTTCATGTCTTCTTATCCTCATTATGCACGTTACAATGCTCAGAGCATGTAATGTTCTTTTCATTAAGGGAAATAAGAACATTCTAATGTCTGCCTCCTACATTATCTAATTTATTTAAGAGGTGATCAAATGAAAGTGTCTGGTAGTCTGGAAGCAATTTTATTTTCACCTATAAATTACAGTTAATACATAATTCCTCATGTCAAAAGAACCAAAGAACATAGTATTTTCTATTACATTGTTCTAGTTTCGGAATATGTTAGCAGTCCAATAATAGGTGTGAAGTCCCTAGGAAACAGTTGAAATACAGGGACTTGGTGTCAGAGCAGTATTAAATTTGGCAAAGCATTTTCTTTCCTGTGAGTTATTTTCAAGTTAGTTTATCATATAACCTGTGCTGCAGAACAAATTTTTATATAGGAGTATGGGGGTAGGTGTGGAAGGAAGGGGGTTGAAAGTGGAAAAGGAGGCCTGGAAAGATGGATTGATAACAGATAATGATGGATTGAAACAGATAGATTGGTAGAATAATTTAACTCATCCTGCTGGAGACTATCAACCTCCCTAAATTGACAGACTTTAATACTCATCCTTATGCGTATGTCTCACCACTAATCGTTTCTTTATGCTAATATTTATTTCATATATTCCCTAAAGCATATGCCATTGGTAATTTGCAACTTTCTTTCAAGATTTCACAAAATTTTTTTAAAAAGGATTTGAAAGGTTTTGGAAGAGAATTGTCCAAAAATCTTGTTGGGAATCCAGCACACGTGGCAGTCATTTCCAGTAAGAGCAAATGTTTTATTTATTGTGTATTAATGATATTAATTCATGAAGTTAAAGCTACTGCTGAAGATGAACAAACACATTTCAGCTTTGGAGTCATGAGCGATGCTTTTGAATTATGGTTCTTTTGAAGCCTCTATTGAATTAATTATTTTATCAAGAGTTTTGGGCATGAGCATTGTCATCTCTATATCATTTGAATCTTATATTTTCCTATATTCATTTTCAATGTTGTGTCTCAACACATTGAAGTTAATTACTCATACTTCCAGAGCAGCAAAAATTCAAGGGATGAATGTCAAAATGGGAAATGTTATATGGAGAAATTATCTTGAAGCATCCAGGTCTGTTAAGTTGATCCACAAAATCAAGTGCGAAAAAGGCCATTATCATATAATGAATTTTTCATTTGTTATGGAAAAATGAATAATGAAAAAGGTAACAAACATAATCCTTGAAACAGCAATAACACTCTTTTAACTAAAATTATGCCATTGAAGGTTGAAGTGACCTTAGAGATTTTGCTTTTCATGTCAGTTGTGAAAGTTTACAGACTTAACTGGATATTTGAACAGAATATAAGTATCTAATCACCTCTCTGATTTAGGGAAATAACTTTAAGTTAACTTGATATATGTGTGTGTGTGTGTGTGCATGCGTGTGTGTGTTTGTGTGTCAGGTGTTTGCCTATATGTCTAAGTATCAAGCATACTGTCTGATAAAAGTCAACCAGAAGTGAAATTATTGTTTTGCTTTTTAACTTAATGCATTTGAATTTAACCTAGAGATGGGAGTCCTTGGGGACTGCACTAGCTTAGAAGAGACCCCTCTCCAGTCATCCTGATCTTTTTCTTGCCACTGGAATCAGATGGCTCCAGAGGAGAAAGTGGGGCTGGTGACTTTCCACAGCTTTGCTTCACTTAAATAAATCCAATTCACTTGCAGGCCATGGCATCACTTTCCTGATGTCATGGTCCTTTTTGAGAATGAAGGATAAACGATAATCATGCCTTACCAAACCTTTAACTTGGATTTATACATGTATGCATGTATCTATCTATCTATCTATCTATCTATCTATCTATCTATCTATCTATCTATCTATCTATCTATCTATCTTTCGGAAGGGGGAAGTCAGGGCAATTGGGGTTAAGTGACTTGCCCAAGGTCACACAACTAGTAAGTGTTAAGTGTCTGAGGCTGGATTTAAACTCAGCTCCTCCTGACTTCAGGGCTGGTGCTCTATTCACCTAGCTGTCCCAGCCTTGGATTTATTTATATTAGATTGTGAGCTCTTTGAGAATAAGATTTTTCCCACTTGTTTTGTGTCCTCAGTGCTTGGCACAATGCTTGGAACATGGTAGGAACATAAAACATGCTTGTTGACTTGACTTGTTGATTTCAGCAGTCTCATGACTTCAATTATAATCATTTTACAGATAATTTCTGAATTTATAGATCCATTTTCTTTCTCCTAGGCTCCATTCCTATATCAGTAACTTCCTTTAAATATTTCAAACTGATCGTCCCATAGGCATCTCAAATTCGGCATATCCAAAATGGTGCCCTTCTTTTCATTCCAAACCCACCTCTCTTCTGAGCTTTCCACTCATTGTTAGGATCATGACCATTTTCTAGGTCCCCAAGTCCAACAACTGGTGTAATCATCACTTATTCACCTATATGTCTAATCTTATTTTCCCACCTCAGATCTTGCCATTTCTATTTGCAAAACACCATTCATTTCAGTCATATGCTTTCCCTGATCTCCACTCACATAGTCAGTATCCCATTTCAGGTTCTCATCACTTCTCACCTGGACTATTGCAATAATCTTCTAACTGGTATCCCTGACTCATGTCTTTACCCACATTAGTATATCCTTTGTTTGTCTCCCAAGGTGATTTTTCTTAAGCTTAGTCATTTTATCTTCCTACTCTACAAGTTCAAAGGACTCTCTCTCATGTCCAGGATCAAATACAAACCTCTCTATTATATATTTCAAGTTTTTTATAACCTGACTCTTTCCTACCTTTCTAGTCTTCCTGGGCTTTACTGTGCTCAACATACTTCATGACCCAATCCATACAGGTTTACTTGCTATTCCTCAGATATGACAATTCATCTCTCAACTATGTTCCTTTTCAGGACTGAATGTTCTCCTTTTTCACTTCTGCTTTCTACTTTTCCTAGTTTTTTTCAACAGAGATAAAATATTACTCTCTTCAGCAAATTTTGCCTAGTCCCCACAGCAGTTAGTGCCTTCCCCTCTCAGATTTCCTTTTTTATATGAACCTAGCTATTTACATCTTGTAACCCTTATTAGAATGTGTACCCCTTATGGGTAGGAATGGTGGTATTTTTATTTCTTTGTATTCAAAGTGTCTGGCACATAAGAAATTATTCATAAATGTTTATTGATTGACTGACTCACCAAAACCAAACCTGAGACAGCTAGATACCAGAAATAGAACCATAATCATTGTTGGGCAGGGCTGAAACCAAACTCACCAATTTTTACGTGAGTCCAATAGAAACCTCAAAGTTCCTGTATCATGTCAACAGGAAGCTAAATTAATTCTCATTCTTTTAAAATAAAAACTGCTGGGTGAACACCTGCCTCACTTCTTTGCAAGTGACTGGAGGAAACTCAATGTTTGAAGGTGTAGTTTGAATACTCTTGGGGGTTTAGAATTACTATGCACTAGGGAATGTGAGTGCTGTGTGTGTAAATGTTACTTACATAGTCATATGTGTGTTTGGAGGTGTAAGGCAAAGGATTTTTTATGAAGAAGTACTCACTCTTCTGGTCTACCCCTTTTAAATATAGGTGCTGCTGGCCAGGACCACCAGCATCTTTTTCCTTGCACAGGAGGGAATCCCTTAGTCACCACCCTCATTTCCACCCCTGCAGAGAGCTTTTCCTGTACATGCATTGGGAGAGGGAGTGGTGGAAGACAGAATTGAGTGAAGCCATGTGTTTCCAACTGCCCAGCCTTGTTACAGACAGCAAAAATGACAATGAGTCATTTTTAGCATAGGACAAAGAAAAAGGGGAAAAAAGCCCTGGATTTAGTTTAATTCTGCCTTTTAGAAAGTTTATGCAAAATCAGTAATCCAATTTTCTTTCTCATTTTTTTAAAACTTGGAGCCCCCATATAGGATAAAACCCTAGTGCTTTAGGCAGAGGGGAAAGATTCCTGTCTTCCTTTTTGTGTACCAACAACCTTAGTATTTCTTTCTCCTTTCAATACTTGTTTTCACAATTAAGTATATGCAAGAATCCCAAAGTGTTGAAATCAATGTTATTTTTGTATAGTTACAGCCAGTTTCAGTATTAATTAAAACAAAAGAAGTAAAAGTAACACTAAAGAACAGAAAACTTTAGTATACGAGCTCTTTTTTTTTTTGGAGAAAGAGAGAAAAAGAAGAGAAGAAAGGAGGTCATTATTTCTGTCTCGGTAGAATTAAGCACTACAGTCTATTGTCCTAGACATGGGTGGTACCCTAATGGATTAAACCTTTGATTTTCCTGGCAAAATCAAGTCTCCTCTATCTCCTCAGCAACATGAAAGCAAAACTCCCTGACTCAAAGTCTGAGGGATATTGCTCAGGACAAAGTCCTAATATTGAGTCTCTCATTCTGTGTTCAAGTAGAACTTGAGTTGAGAAGCCATTCAGCTCCTATTCAGAGTTATGAACAATCTGCCAAACAGATTGCCATCTCAATACCGTTCTCTAGAGTCATGGTGTAATTCTTACAACTGTAATATAAGACTGCATATTCTGACTACAATTTTCATCGTTCATTTCTCTCTGTCTTTGAAGTCCCCAGGCTATATTTTTAGTCTTTACTAATAGAATATCAGAATTATAGATGTTCAGAATTGAGAGGGACTTCAGTGGTCATTTAGTTATGTCTGTATCTAAAAATGTATTCTCACCAAAAGGCAATCAAAGTATGCTGTTCACCCAGCCTTTTCTTGAGGATTGCCAGTGGGAACCTGCTATCTCATAAGACACCAATTCTGCTTTATTTCTCACCTAAATTTGCCTCTTTGTAGCTTCCACTTACTGCTTCGAGGTCTGCTCTCTGCAGCCACAGAACAATTCCTCTTCTACATGGTAGTTTTTCAAATACTCGAAGAAAGTTACCATGTTTTCCATGAGTCCCTTGAAGGCTAAACATTCTTTAATGTTTCAGCCAATCCTTATATGGCATGAGTTCAAAGACTTTCATCATATTGACAATTTTCCTGTAGATTGCAAGTTACTTGAAGGCAGGGACCATTGCCTCATCTTCCTTTTGTTAATCCCATAGTACCTAGCATAATCCATCTCCCAAATCTGCGCATTTCCCCCTGGCAATCCATAATATCTGGATTTTCTTCCTTGTCTTCACCAGGCTTTCTTGGATTGTTTCATGTCTCAACTAAAATAACATCATCTCTAAGAAGTCTTTCATAATCCTCTAATCCTAATATGTTCCCTCTGAGATGATCTCCAATTTGTCACACATTTATATATGTGTATATATGCGTAATTTACATACATATACAAATGCATGTGTGTGTCTTGTTTGTATAGATATTTTTGCTTATTGTCTCTCCCATAGATTGTGAGGTCTTTGAGTTAGGAACTGTTAGTAGATTGAAAACTGCTTGAAGGTAGACACTATGTCTCATTAAAAAAAAATTCCTTGAGTCCCTAGCAAAATTCATCTCCCAACCCTGGCTAATCCTCATGCTTGGAATTTGTTTCTGTCTTGTCTCCATATTTTGGTTTTCCTGGCTTTTTTTAAGTCTCAAATAAAACTCACCCCTGTAAAAAGCCTTTCCCAGTTCCCTTAAGGCCTTCCTTTAGAGACTAACTATATTTTATTGTATACATGTGTATACAATGTACACAAATATAGCAAAGCTGTATATGTATGCACACAAACCATATATAGGTACACATATACTGTTCCATATATGTATGTGAAGTTTGTACAGAGGTTTTCACTTGCCTCCTCCATTCCATGGTTTTTGACTCATTATATTATAAACTCCTTTGGGATAGGGATTCTTTTTTTTGTTAGTGAACACTATTTATTCCATAACAAATCAAAGCAAAACATCCACAGAAAATCAAGGGACAGCATTCACAATATTACAACTTATCACAGAAAATCACAATATACTATTCACAACAGCTTATCATTAAAATGGCCACATAATTTTTGCCAAAGTGGTCACAATATTTAGAACAAAGAACAGTCATCTCAAAGTAGAATGGTCAAAATCTTTCACTCATGGAGCAAAGTCTTGATTTACTCAGTCACTTATTCATTAATCAATTACTAAGTGCCCTACACAAAACCCTCCACCCCTTAGGTCACTAGTAAACTAGGGAGAGGTCTTTTCATCCTGACTTGGAGCCTGTTCTCAGATTCCCTGGATCCCCTTCCAGGTCCCAGATTCTACCTGGATTCACCAGACTGTCACCAGGGTGACAATTCCTTGTCCAGCTCTTTGGGCAGGTCCCACTCCACACTGAATTCATAGGGCCTGGTCCATATCAGATACTTCACAATTTCTGCTCCAGGGGATTCAAGGCTCAACCAAGCCACAAATAAACAAAGTCTTAGCATCACCGTCATGCTTCCTCAGTCACCTGGGCTCCTGGCTCTGGCTCGGGCTCTGGGGTCCTGGGCTCCTGTTCAGAAGAATCTCCACAATGACAAGTTCTCAGGAAATTCTGGCTCAGTTCTTCATTCTCTCTTCTGTAGCTATTCTGCCACCAGATGATGGTTCCAAGAAATTCTGCCAGGATAGGGATTCTTTCATTTTTGTCTTTGTACCTTCACTAGCAGAAATGATGCTTGTAATTACCTGATAAATACTTAATGCGTACTGTTGAATCAAATTCAGTCACACACACATTTTACATGTCTAAGTAAACTCAATTAACCCTAAAATCCATCTGAAAAGCCACGTATGAATCTGTGTGCATACATGGGCTTTGTCTATCTGTCTATGTGACTTAGAAGCATTCTCCATAGACAGTGAGAGATTCTTTTAGATCTTTCTTGAAGGACTCTGTCTCATCCAATCTAAGGCAATTACTTGCTTTGCTACTGCTAGGAATTGTAGATTCCATGCAGTAAAACATAAAAATCCATTAATGCCAAAGCATCTAGATAATAGTATAAGACATCTTTAGATTTTGAAGCAATCTGACACGAGGCTATGCCCGATGTCAAACCAAACTGACTGGTATCAGTGAAACATTCTTAGACTCTAAGAGCATGTCTGCTGTGAAGTCGGTGGAGTTTCCTTTCTCAGATAGCAATATGAAAGATTAATTTATAAAACAAACATTCCCTGTCATATCTTCTGTATGTAAAGTTTAAATATATACTGGATGTGTAGTTCATTTAAAAAAAAGAATATTTCAGGCATTGTGTATGTTTGAATATAGAGATGGGCTATTTAAAATTATTTAAGATGTCCCTTATTTACACCAAAATATTTTCCTGTGGTTGTACTTGATCAAGTCAGCCTCTCTTCTCCATCTCACATATGTCCAAATTTTATTTCCCTGAATATCATTATTAATTTTTACAATGATTTAATGAGGAATTAGGAAAAAATAAGAATTTTAGAGATGGATTGAGAAGTGTCATTTTTAGAGCCTATAAATTTTCATTAATAAAACATTGTAATCTTAGAAGTATTCTTTGAAACCTGTTGGAAAAAAAATCAGATTTTGTCTCTGGGGTTCATTATGAAATCTATTGCCTCAAAGAATCTTGAAATAAATCAATAAAATGTGATGTCAGTATACATGTACATATATATGTATGTATATATACATATGTGTAATCTTAATTAATTTAATAATACATTTAAGCAATGCATTTGATAGACAGCCATATTATCAATGATTCCTTCTCCTATTATTAGCCTATTCCATCCACAAGTATGTAATTACATTTTATAGATTTAAAAATTTAAATTGTCCAAATCATTTATCATGTTTTGGGCTTTGGCTTTTGCCTCTCTTTTTATGTGTTTGACAAACATTTGTCCTTGGTTGTGTTTTACAAAACCATAAAAAAATACTCTCAGAACACTCTCTGCCCCTTTACTCCCCAGGTAATAAGATGCGGAAAAAAAGCAAAATCAATCAAAATAATTATTCAAAAATAATTGTCATTCTTTTCTAGCAACATTGGCAGTTCTTTACAATAAAATGGGAAATCTTTAAGTCCCTTGAGATTTTTTTAATGATAAAAATCCTGATGTACTCTGTTGCATTTAAGGGAATGGGACTTGGTATACAATTCCATAGGGTAAGATTTATTATTTAGCTTTCCTGAGACTCACCATTTCATATGCAAAGAATGACTAGCAGGTGCAGCACATCATTCCTTTAGGAGAAAAAAATTAACAAAAACTTCAAACCAAACCCATCATAGAGACAAAAATAATGAATTTAAACATGATAACATCTTGCACTTTTTCATGTGGTACTAAGTTTAAAACTCTTTGCAAAGTTATAGCAAGCTTAAGGAAAGACAGTTGCAAATAATTGCTGTCTACTAACCTGAGAATAACCCTAACAATGAGTAGCTCATGAATTCCATGTTCTTTTCCAGTCACAGTGAGTTCTCACCTCATTGTCTATTAGAAAAAACAACAACAAAAAACAAAGAAACCAGTAATACCTATTTACTAATCCAAGCCATGTTTACTGAAACACAATAAAAATTCTAATTTTTATATCATGTTGAGGATTACAAAGCACTTTTCTCACAATTATGTTAGTTACATCATTCCCATTTTAAAGTATATGAAACAGAATCACAGATGGTAAGAGATTTGACCATGGACACGTAACTTATAAGTAGCGAAGGTAGAACTTGTTTTCAAGTGCTCTTATAGAAAGAATGTCCAGGGACCTTCAAACAGTGCCGTGCTGTGTACCTAAGTAGAGAATTTAGGTAATTATCTGCATAATTCTGAAAAATAAAATACGTACTTTCCTTGCCCTTGTGTACATGTCAATGTATACTTTTATAAATGAGAAATGAAAGGAAATAAGATTATATTTTGTCTCACAGAAAAGGGGACAAAGGCAATAGTAACATGAAGCATTTTTCCCCTCTAGGGTGGGTGGGAAATAACAGTTTCTTGTCTGAAGAGGAAAGAACTTCTCTCCTTGCCTCTAATATTTCCATCTGTACAGTTTTAGGCTTCTGTGAAAGGGTCCTTATTTTGCTACTGCTGCTAGTGCAACTTTTCTTTCCTTGTTCTGAAAGGATGTAAGAAACTTGATGTTAGTCATCCAAGTGAACAATAGTCTGACCAGGGAAAGCATCAGAAACTCATGCTGATTACATTGTCTCTCTTACCTCCATTTTAGAATTGTAACCCGGAAAGACTTGAGCAGATTATCTTTGCTTGTTTACATCTTTGTGTCTAGGGACAGGGTGAAGAGAAGATGTATAAATGTTCAATGCCTTCAAATCATTAAGATTACTCTGTGGGTTGAGCCTTTTAATTAGTTCTTAATCCATTTCCTTTAGGCTCTGTTTGTCCATCTTTCCCCTCAAGAATAACATGAAATACTTCGCCTGATGTTAAAGTCTAACGAATTCCCTTGACCTACCGTTTAATAAGTATCATAAAAAGTAGGTTTGTATGGTAGATCTCTTCTTAGTGAAGTTATCTTGGCTATTATCTAGAGGGTCACCTTTTAAAAAATAGATTCTAAAATTTTGTTAGTAATTGAAGTCAAGCTCACTGACTTTTATTTTGTTGACCTATTAGGTTACAGTCTCTTCTACCTATCAAGTTAATATTTGTCCTCCAATCTTCTACCATTTCTTATGCCCCCCATGAACTTTCAGATTTCAGTGACAGTGACTCAACAATCACTTCTGTCACATCTTTTAGTACCCAAGGCTGAGTTTAGCAGCATAAAATGAATAGTATACAATGATACACAAAATTCATCAAGGGAAGCCTGGTGCTCTCACTGACCTACAGCTTATCTTTGGTAACTGCTCTCAATCATTATTTTTGTTTTGTTCTTCCAGGCCCAAAGATGATTGTGAGTGACAGAAAAAATAAGAAGAATACCTAAAGCTAAAGTTTAACAAATTCCCTTGACTTGCCAGTTTAATAAGTATCAAGAAAAGAAATAAGGTTTGTCTGATAGATCTATTCTTAATGAAGCTATTTTCCATTGCTTCATTAAGCAGGTACAAAGTATTGCATAAGAAAAAATGGTGAGTTTGGAGTCAGAGGGCTTTGATTCAGACATTGGTTTTGCTGCTTCTTAGGGAAGTCATTTTACTTCTCTGGGCTTCAATTTCTTATCCATAAAAATTAGGACTTTGGATTAGATTAATTAGGAATATTAGACTTCTAATATTTCCTTTTAGTTTCCAATCTATCATCCTTTGATAATGGCACTAAGGTAAACCTGGGTTCATAAGTCCACACCAATCCTGCACAACTTTGGACAGAACAAATCAGAAAGTCTTTGAATATGGGAATGTGGGCAGATTCTCTACTTTCCGAGAAACAGACTAAATGTGAAAGGATATAGCACAAGAAATTTGGACATCAGAGGATGACTCTTTTAGCCAAAATGAATTATGGATATAGATTAAAAATAGGAAATAGCCACGAGGATTGTGTGACTTCATTCTTAAATGGAAACACTGGTTAAGAGGAAAAAGGAAGAGCAGATGATTTTTAAAAATCAGTTCTTTGACCGTTTATAACCTAATTATTGGTCTTCTTAATGTTTGTCTAATGGACCAATGAATTGACACATTATTAGAAGAAATGAATTACACTAACTTAATAAAGCCATTATATAAATTAAGTCAGAAGACATAGTTATGGAAGAATGGTTCATGAAGTCTGTTGTAGGCATAACTGTAAAGCCAGTACCCTCTTAGTTCAGGACTGATGTTGGTGCTAAAGGAGCCCCTCACAAGTCACTGAATATTTAATGAAGAGCTTTGCTTTGCTCTAACACAGCAAGGTTATACAACAAAGATACAGTAGCATTTAACTTCTCTAGACACATCCCCCTCTTCTGTTTCTAGAAATGTATCTCATTAGTCAGTCATCAGGATATAGTCACTCATGTGGTACTGGGAACACCCAAAGACTGAAAGGGTCAGCTGATTCATGCCTGGGACCTTTTATGCTCACAAATCAGGAATTGAATCTGGGGAAGCCAGGGCCAATCTGGTTGAATTATAGGGGTGGGTAAAGTCATATTTGGTTCAAGGAAGGGACATCAGGAAACTGCTGATTCTATCTCAAGTTCTCTTTAGACAGACAAAAACCAAGCAACCAAAAATAAAATGATAGGGCTGATTCATATTCATTAGCAGATCTCGATTTATCTGAAGATAAGAAGAATCATTAATCCATAGATGGTAATGTATAAAAAGAATGGAAGGGTAGGAGGGGAATAGCTAATGAAGGGCTTCATATTATGAATAAAGGATTTTGTGAAAGGGAGCCACTGATGATTATTGAGTGGCAGCTGGGGGGATGAGGGGATGACAGCACTGACATGGTTTAACTTTGCACTTCAGGGAAATCTCTTTAGTGTATAAATGGAGAGTGGATTAGAGTAGGGAAAGACTTGAGGTAGGTAGACCCAACAGCAGGTTATTGTAATAATCTAGGTGTGCGGTGATGAGACACTACTCTAGAGTGCTAGTACCATCAGAAAAGAGAAATAGGAATATTTAAGAGATGTTGCAAAGGTTAAATCAATAGGTACTCACATTTATCACAGATAAAGAAGCAGGGAAGATTTGTGAAAACTAAAGTTTTTAGTATGAAAGTAGTACTGTTTACTGATATAGGAGCCTATCTATTTATTTATTATTTATATAGGAGCCTTTTTATTTCCTTTTTTTATATGTTTTAATTAAGGATTCTTGAATGAGCAAGATGTAAGAAGCCAAATCATGGTTGGATATTTTTAATATCATAAAATAAGATACCTCTATTGCCTCCATTGATTATTAGATATTTTCTCATAGAAGCATTATTTTCAGAATTGTCTATCTATATAGGTCAATCATTTATTGGTTAGAGTCAAGTAAATGCTAAGTTAGGAGAAAGGAAACAGATGAAAAGATACTACATCCAATCACATTTTCTAGCTGACCTTTTTGAACAGTGATTAAAAAAACATTCATCTGATGTCATAGATCCATCTGCATGCATGTATATATGTATATATATGTATATATACAAATACACATTTATGTGTGTATACACACACAGACAGACACAGAGGAAATTATATCTGAGCTTACTGAAAATCACTTTAGTGCTACCATTGTGGAAGATGATATTGGAGAAGGGAAATAAACACACACTACCCCCCCCACACATTATATATATATACATATATATATGCTCTATAAGTATGTATATTTATACACATACATACATATTTACATATAAAGTTTTCATCTTTCTGTCATGATATTGTCTCTAAATACTATATCGCAGCTTGTTTTATAGTAAACAATTTTATGTCATTAATAAGTTGTAGGAGGCTTGTCTTTTCTTCCTCTTTATTTTTGGAAAATGTCTTATTCCTTAATTACTTTTGGTTAGCACCATTATTCTTGCCTTTTATAAAATTTGGGAAGCCCTATGTACTCACTGACAAAAAATTGTAAATCATCTCTTGTTCTAATTCTATAATTGATGATTATTCATTCATCAAAAGAGAAGTCACTAAGTTCCTCATATATGTCTTTAAACACTGTATTAGGTACTGGAGGTATAAATATAAAATATTATCTTCTCTGAAGCAGCCTAAATGGAGTGAAAGTACTTAGATCATAAAGCACTTAGAGGAAGGTAATTAAAAATAAACCTGAAAAGGTTTTGAGGGTCTTTTAATGCCAAAAAGGAGTTTGTATTTTGTTCCAGAATTAACAAGAAGCCACTGGAACTTTCTGATCAGGGAAGTAGCATGGTCAAAATTATACTTTAGGAATCTGTTTGTTGATCATATATTAGAGAGGACAGAAGTTGAATCTCAGGTAGTAGGCTATAAAAATGTTCATTTTATATTGAATTGCTAGGTCCAATTTTAGAGAAAGATATTTCTGACCTAATCTCCAAGTTCTGAGGAAGCATCTAATTTTAATTTTAGTTCTATAGAGCATTCCTCCCCTTAATATCAAAAACCAATAGTCATAGCCTAAATACATATTTTATAATATCATGTTGCCATTTTCCATACTTCAATAGAGAGAAAATAGGGAACTAATGGAGTTTGATTGAGTCAGAAAATTGTGTAAGCATGGGCAGATCTGGGTTTGCAAAAAAAATCTCTTTAGTTACTGTGGAAGATGGATTGGAGTGAGGAAAGGAGAGGCAAAGAAAAATTTGAAAGCTGTTTCAATAGTTCAGGTAAGAGGTGATGAGGGTCTGGAATAAATGGAGATTACATGAGTAGAGAAAATGGGTCACATGTAACAGTTGTTGTGGAGGCAGAAATGGTGAAGATTTGGAAGCTGATTCTAATCATATGGGATGAGGGAAAGTAATCCAGATCCAATTAAGCATAATGCAGAATTTGTTAATCTGGGAGACTGGAAGCATGGTAGGGATCTCTACTGAAATAGGGAAATTTGGAAGAGGGGAAAGTTTATTCTAGTCATTGTGAATATTGTTTTCCTGTTTTTGTTTGCTTTATTTAGCATCAGTCCATATGTCTTTTTATGCTTGTCCATAGTCACCATATTGCTTTTTGTTTTTTGTGGTGGAGTAAAATGCATTACATTCATACAGCACAATTTGTTTAGTCCTTAAATTAGTGTACATTTACTTTGTGTTCAATTCTTTGCTACTATAAGAAATGTTACTATAAACATTTTGTTATGTATTGAGGCATTCTTTTGTTGTTATTATTTACCTCATTCAAAGCATATGCCTAGAAGTGGTATCGCTGTCAAAGGATAATGGGCATTTTGGTCACTTTCTTAGCATAATTCTAATTTTTTTTTCTAGCTCATCTGACAGAATCTTACAGTTGCTTAAAAAAAAGAAAACTAATTGGAATGTGTGTATAAAGGTAAAACTTAAGTCAAAATATCAGTAAGTGGTTTATTTATGTAAATGAATACACATTAGAATATTTCTAAAATTTAATTATATAAGAAATCCCTAAATGATTGTGTAAAATTCCTGATGCAGTCTGTTTGTCAGAATCTCTTCAGTTAGGGTCAAGTTAAAAAAAATCTCTCCAACCCACTTATTTAATCAGATTATACTAAATCCTGCAATGGAGGAATTGGTTTCAGAGATTAAGAGCTTAAAGTGGAAATAGACACAATTTTAGATGGAGAGGAATACAGAATCTGACCTTCTTCAAATGGTATTTAGAAGAATAGGAACATTTGTAATTTAAATCCACTGAGACTACCACAGGATTTTCTAATCATTCAACATGTAATAGGTAATTGAGGACTGACCCCTTAATCATGGATGAATTTAGAATTTATGGGTACGTTGTACCTTGCCAATAAAGTATCTATATTTTAAGTCAACTAAATTCATCAAACCTACTCAGTTTTTCCTTGTTTGATATATTTACCTCTAAAGTATTTTTGACATCTTTTACTTTTGTCCTTTTGATAGTCTCCTCCTTCCCTTAATGAATAATAATAATAATAAATAATAATAACAAAGAAGAAAAAAAACAAGCAGTTAATCAACTAAAATATCAGCAGCATCTGACAATATAGACAACATTTCACATATCTTGTCCTCTGCTTCTTCAATAAAATGGAGATGCTTCCCCCCAATCTCTTCTCTGGAACCAGGATTGGTCATTATAACTATGCAATATTTGATTTAATAATGGCGTTCTCTTCCTTTCCATTGTTATATTGATTATGCATATTTTCTGTAGTTCTACTAATAAAATGCTTATCTAATTTCACTGAAATGTAACTCCAGTCCTCATGTTCATTTTAGAGGATTCTTTCCTAGTTGCTGGAGATCAATTCCCCAAAAACATCTTAGGGAAAAGTTGGATTTGCTGGGAATGGGAGAGAGAACTTTTAAGTCTTTGGATCTGTTCCAAGTCTTTTCAGGTCTATTCAATTTCTTTAGATTCTATAGTTGCTTCAACTGCTTCTGGTTTCCAGATTCAAAAGAGAAGATGGAAGATGCCACCCCCACTTCAATTTGTTAAAGGAAAAGTCTTTGGAAAGTAGCCAATATAAGAGAGCTAGTAGTTTCCATCATGTCCCTCTCCCCAGTTTTCTATATTAGAGACTTCAGGGAACTTCTTCAGTGAGATCTAGGACTCTCCGTCTCTGCCTCTGTATTTTTTTTTCTTTCTCTGGCTCCTCTGTCTCTCTATCTCTGTCTGTCTCTCTGTGTCTGTGTCTCTCTCTGTCTCTGTCTGTATCTGTCTTTGTCTGTCTGTCTGTCTCTCTCTCTCATTGTTTCCAGTGGGAGAGTGATTTCACTTTGTGTTGTGTGAAATATATCCTCTTATGTATACTTTCTTTGATTTGTTTTATTGCCAATTTGGATAAATGAATTTCTTTGATAATTGCTATCTTTCTTCATTATGGAATGGTTTTTGATAGGAATAGGTTCCAGCCTTGGATACAAAGCTTGGAGTCCTCCTTTCTCCATTAATAAAACAAAAATCAAAGGTTAGCTTGAATCTAAAACTCACACCCCTGGACCAACAATATTTTAAGGGAGCAGAGATGTACTTCCAGCCCAGAACCTCCATTCTCTGAGAAGAGCAGAATTTCCAGATCTTCTGGCCCCAACCTCTGGCAACCTTTCCTGGCAGAAATTAAATAAAGTCTCATGTGGCAAACTTTGGATAGGGACATGATGAATATTGCCAGCTTCTCTCATACTGGCTTCTTCCCAGAGCCTTTTCCTTCAGAGACCTGAAGAGGAGAAAGCTTTATCCATCTTCTCTCTTAAAGCTGGAAACCAGAAGTGCACAAAGAGATAGTATAACCTGAAAATATTGAAGAGACTCCAAGTGACTCAAGAGCTTGAAGAGAACTGAAGAAACTCTCCTTTCTCATCAACTCTGCGCTGCTCCAGAGGGGTAGGGTATTGATCTCCATCAGTAAGGAAAGAGTCCCATATAAATGAATTTTTGGACTCAAATCTTCCCATGCTTTAAAGAATTCCTCAAAACTTATTGCACAATATTCCATTACACTCAAGTATTATGATTTGCATAGACATTCCCCAATTGATTGTGACATTTGAGAAATTTTTCTTTGCTGTAACAAAAATTCTGCTACAAATAATTTGGTACCCTCAGGACTATCAATGAGATCTCTCCACCAGAGTATGGGCATATTAGTCACCCCCCCCAAGTAATATATTTGTTTTCCTGGAATAATAGAATCTATCTATTCCTATCAACACCAAACATTTATTAGTGTGACTATTTTCTGCTGCCCCATTTAACATGAACATTTCAATCTTTTTTCTTCTTTGCCCATTTATTATATATGAGGTGAAACCTGCAAGTAATTTTCATTTTCTCTATTATTATTAATTTGGTGCAACATTTCAAATTGTTGTGAATACCTGGAAATTCTTATGAATTTTCTTTATTCCTTGCATACTTTTTAATTGAGAAATGGCTCCTGTTCTTGTATCTTTGTGATAGTTCTCTTTACATTTTGAATACCAGACCCTCTCATTGTGCCCAGTGGAATTCCCTTTCGATGTTTAGTGATTTGCCCTTCAAGTTAGACTTGTCTTTCAACCATTTATTTTGTATTTAATTATCTATTTAAAGTAGTTTTCCTTCCATTGAATGTAAGCCATTTGAGGACAAAGACTTTTCATTTTGTCTTTCAATACCGTGGGCTTAATTATTATGTCCATCCAGAAGATTCCTAGCCCTAATCTCTCTCTTGAGCCCCAGTCTACATCAACAACTGCCTTTTTGACACAGTGAACTGGATGGTCTTTAAGCATCTAAAGATTCAAATATCTAGAAGAGAAATTATCATTCCCCTTAAAGCAGGGATTGTTAGCTTTTCATGTGCATTATGGACCCCATTTGGCTGTCTGCTCAAGGCTATGGATCCATTCTTAGAATAATGACTGTAAATGCACGAAACAACATACTTAGGATTATGATAGATAACAATTACATTGAAATTTAATAATACAATTTTATTTTTTCTCATCCAAGTTGACACACCTTGGGGTCCATAAATAATAAATTAAGAACCCCTTCCCTAAACTAAATTCTCTTTTGAAATTCTCTTTTATTGTCAAGAGCCTTACTACCATCTTTCTAGTTACTCAGCTTCTCATCTTCAGAGTTATCCTCCACTCTTTACCCTCATTCATCTCACATATTGATCAGTTATCAAATTTTGCAATTTCTTTGTCCATAACATCATTCAAAGATTCCCTTATTTTTGTGTGCACAGACCTTCTTCATTCAGGTTCTTATCATTTCTTGCCTTGCCTATTGCTTTAGGTTTTTTAATTATACCTAATCTTGCTCTCCCTACTACCATAGTGGATATAGAACTGGTACAAAATATTGCTCCTGAAGTTTATTAGCTGTGTGACCCTAAGCAAGTCATTTAACATTTCTTAGCCTGACTTTCTTCAGCTGCAAACTGAGCTAATCATAGCATCTACCTTGGTGAAAGGATCAAATTGGATAAAATATGTAAAACACTTTTCAAACATTAAAGCTCTAAATAAATGATTTTTCATCTACCTCCTCCTTTTCTTCCTCCCCTCCCCCCAATCATTCTTTTCATTTTTATCTTGTGGATGAAACTAACAAAGTGATTTTTCTAAAGTGAAGTTCTGACCATGGTTCATGTACTATAAGAATTGATGAGCAGGATGCTTTCAGGAAAATGTGGAAGGACTTATATAACCTGAGCAGAGCCAGGAGAACATTGTACACAGTAAAAACAATATTGTATGATGATCATTGGTGAATAACTTAGCTATTCTAAATAAAACAAAGACCCAAGACAATTCCAAAGTACTTACGATTAAAAAAAAAAAATTCTGTCTACCTCCCGAGAAGAAACTGATGGAGTTTAAATTCAGATTTAAATACTTTAAAAAATAATCCTTTCTTTTCTTTTCTTTTTTTCTTTTCCTTTCCTTTCTTTTCTTTTCTTTTCCTTTCTTTTCTTTTCTCTGAATAGAAAAATTGAATCACTAGTTCTGTTTATGAAATAATGATGCCAAAGTTTTCGGTTCCATCCATTATGGTTTTCTGTTGAAATTTGTCTAGTAAATTTTCATCTTCCCCAATATAGCATGTGTACAAGTGTGTGTGTTTGTGTTTGTGTGTTTCTGTGTATGTGTGTGTGTTGCAGGAGTACTGGCAGTGTGGAACATAAAGTTTCTGGAAATCAGATCTCCAGTCTGAAAGCGTGTATGGCAAATTGACAAGATGTTTGGGTAGGCCCTAGTTTCTTGGCAGTGGATAGTCTTTTTCATTTGTTTCTAAGCTGTCAGATGGGGAGTTACAGATCTTAGAGATCTCTGTGCTTGGTTACTGCTACAGAGCTGCCTCAGGTTCTCACTTTTTGCAAGTTGTTTGTGTCCGATCTTTGTCATGCTGTTGGCCCTGTACCTATTTGCTGGGATACTTGTTGCTGCAGCTCCTCTCAGGCCTGCCGTAAACCTCTCTTGCCCTACTGGGAGCTAGGGAGAGAAGAGCCCTGGTGGTCAGAAAGTAATTTTTTAAGTTGCCACTGTAGCTGAAATGAAGAGGAACATGGAGGGAGGATAGGGGTGCACAGCGAATAGGCACAGAATGACTTCTGCCTACTGCCTAAGGAAGGGGACAAGTGCCTAGAGCAGGGGTGGGGAACCTGAAGCCTCAAGGTCACAGGTGACCATCTAGGTTCTCAAATGTAGCCCTTTGACTGAATCCAAACTTCACACAGTGGCCTCAAGGCCATATGTGGCCCTCTAAGTTCTCAAGTGTGTGAAGTTTGAATTCAGTCAAAGGGTCACACTTGAGGACCTAGAGGACCACATGTGTCCTCAAGGTCACAAGTTCCCCACCCCTGGAGAATATGGTATATGGTATATGGTACCCACATATATGGGTATATGGTACCCACAACTGTGTTAAAGACTTGCATTGCTCTCTTCACTTTTAGTATTTTCTTCCCACAGTTGGATGGAACATCATGTACACACTGGGATGTCCACGTCCCATCTTGAAGACAATGGCTATAAAGGATGCCATCAGAGAACTATATGACTGGAAAAGAAAGTAGGCCTCTCATGAAACTAAAGTGAGAGGTAACTGCTGGACAGCTAATGTCTCTGTTGGCTTCCACACAATGTTAAGAGATTTAAAGGAAGACTTCCAGCATATTGGGTGGATACCCTATAAAGACAGGGAGAAGAGTTACAAGTGTGAGAAGACATGCAATCTGGATTATTGGTGGGATTGCTTTAGTTTTAGTATCTCTCTCTGTAGATTTAGAGACATATCTTATTCACATTTTGTACAAAAGGCATTTCAGGGTAGAGGGAACTGATAGATTTCATATTACTTAATTCAAGGAGATATAACTATGGAAAATTACTCTCAAATTTGCATCACTATAATTGAGTGGCAATGGTTATTGTTATTTTCTGACATCAATCTTGTCTTTATTATAATAGCCATGCACCCTGAAATCCAGCAGAATTTAATGATCATATCCAAATAGATGTATGGGTGAAAAAGAGATATAAAACTATAGATAGAGTAAAAGGATAGCAGTTAATTGGAGGATGGTACTTTCATTAGTTCCAGAGGTGAAATCTCTAGCATGGAGTGGATAGTATAGCTCCTATAGCAGGGAATGCATGCAACTTTTTAGGTCTTCCTGTGCCACTGTGCAATGTTGGTATTTTGTTTGAGTGCAGAAAATTCTTAGAACATGAAAAAACACTGTGTACAAATGTAAGCACATATTTCAAATGCAATCTAAAATAATTTTTGATTATTTGATATTTGGGATCATTCATGTTCTTTTTTCCCTTGCAGAGTGGAAAAAAAGATTTTGTATTTTTATAGATTCTTTAAAAGTGTTCTGTTTCTAAAGTACAAATATATCAATCACATTGATACATATATAATTTAACTATTCAAATAACTGTTCAAATAACACTATTCAAAAATACCCCCCTTAAATTATATGAAATGTAATAATGCACATATGTATATGTATATACAGAGATAAATGTATGTGTATACATACATATAAGCACACATATATAATTTGTGTATATACATATATACACAATAGAGATACTGAAAAAAGGAATTTAATAAGAGAATAGATTGCTTTTATCTGTTAGGGGGAATTGTCAGTATAAAGCCACAGATTAATTTTCCTAAGTCTTGATTTTATCACCATGATACACCTTTATGGATGTAGTTTGTAGGCTGATCTCATTGAAAGCTGCTAGGGAAATGAATTGAAATTCAAGAAGTCCCCAACATTCATAAAATGTGACTTGTTAGCTTAACATTCTTGGCTGTGGTGAGTAAAATGCTATAAGACCAGAGAGCCAGGTGCTTCTCCTTCTCTTTTTCTGTGATATAAAATATGTCAATTGAAATGACAAGACCAGAAGGTCAAACATGTTACTGTTACCTTGTAACCCTGACATCTTGATAGCGAGATCCGACAAACAAATGTGAACTTGGAACCAATTTCTGGCAAAGAGTTTGTCTCTGAAGGGGAACAGCAAATGTTTGTATCATGAAAGAAGATCTAGGAAGTGTCATGTATGTCTGATAAGGAAAGATGACATGTTTGTGACTATTACACTAAAGATATTATCCAGAGAAAATGCTTCAAATTTTGCCCAGGTTTGTGTTAGCTGCTGTTTCTTGTATCTGGTTAAATTACTCATTTCTTTCATGCATTTTTTTTTACTTGCTGTTAGTTCAAGGTTGTTTTTTTCTTCTACACATACCCCACCTTTAAAAATGAGATTACAGTTGAATAGAATTCCTCTATCAATTAGATGATAAATTCGTCAAGCATGGGGGTCACATGACATTAGCATCTAATAACATCTTCTAAACATAAATGTTTGGTCTGGACCTGAAAATTTGTGGTGTGAGGAATTCCCAATATGGAATTGTCCTTAACTTGATGATGATTGGCAACTAGTCTGTAACTTAAAATTGTGGAGAATCATCTGGGGCACTGAAAGATATAGTAACTTCTACCTAGTCAAAGTTATCTTGTGTCAGAGGCTGATCTTGAACCTAGTTATACAAGGCTTCGTCATTTACCCTTCTACACATAATTCCATGTTGCCTTTTGCACATAATTAATAATGGTGAGAACTTTTTAAATTTAAATCCAATATCTCTGAAGCTTCCAATGATAGAAAAAACAACTATGCTTAATAATAAATGTTTGTTGGGGATGAGGGTGATTTGGAAGCACTTTGACAGGACATTCTTAACCAGTTTTCTGTTAAAACTAAATTAATTAGTTCAACTTGTGCCCACCCCTGCTACAATATAACTTTATAAACTAGGTGGGATGTCTTATGTTAAAATAAATTATCCATTTTATTTTTTATTTGTGAACCTGGTATTATTAAATGAGGGGAAGTTTGGGAGGCAAGATAGAATAGCTCTGAGATTTTATTTTTCACTCAGAAGTCTGAATTAGTTGAGTAACTAGCCTAATTATTTAAGCTTTTGCTTCAGATGAATTAGGAGCAAAAGAATTTGCCATTTATGATGTGTAATTTATCCAGAGGCTATGCAAACAATTCATTAAGAAAGAAAAAGGCAAAATTACAAATGGTTGTCTTCATCATGTACAATGTATTACCCATAGTAATAAATGGCTGTTCAGCATGGCAGAAAGAGGATCATTAAATGTTTCTTCTGTTCCATTTGCAAGAAATGTGAATTTAGATAAGGCATAAGTAGCTCATAAAAAAATCTCTCAGTGTAAAACTGCTTAGTTTTAATGTGCAATTAATGTTCACTGAGCTGTTAATGCTTTGTCCTAACTGTGATAGAATGAATTCTTCATCTTCTCTCTTACTTCCCAATTAGTTTCCTTCTTACTTTCCTTAAGCCTGCTTTTATTTCTCACTGTAGTGCTTTAATAAGTACACAACTGTAGCTCATACCTCTTTTGATGTTACCAAGCTGGTCTACTTCAATATTCTGAATTGAATTACTTATTATTTCAGTACTCTATATGACATGGGTGGGAATATACATGCCAGCAACAAGAGAACCCTACTCTCTGACACTGATCTTTGAGATGTGAAAGGGGGTGGTGAGTCAATGGCAAGGATCTTCCCATCGTGGAGAGTAGAGATCTAGATTTCCTTGCCTTTGTGTAAACATACAGTAATAGACACAGGAAGTTGCAAACTATCAGTTACTGCCACCTGGTTTTTTCACCTGTGGACACAAGGACTGCCTGTGCATTGGAAGGACTTCTCCTTGAAAGTGCAGATTGTGGGCAGCTGGTACTTGCCATTAAAGTAGGATTTTCATTTAGGCAATGAGAAATCAAGCCATGTGTCCAAAGACAGAGCTGAAATTGATCCACTTTCATATAGGAGGGGTCAGCAATAAGTTGGACTAAAGAGGATAATTAGAATGGTTTGATGGTGTGTAGCAGCAAGCACCCCAGCATCCCCAGGGTGGCTGCCAACACAGGTTCTTGGATCTGCTTTGATAAAGGAAAGCAACTCAAAATGGGTTAACAAGCTTACTTTAATCAGTCAAACATATATTGTTTACCTAGTTCAGGGGAAAAAGGTCAGCACCCCGAATTTCAGAATATACAGACAGAATTATCAAGACAGAGAAACAGATCAAGTAGACAGGTTTCCAAACTGTGCAACCATTACATCCATACCAAATCAACATCTGGGTTTTTCAAAGCTGGGGGGTTCTCAACAATGGCTTCCCAGAATCTCATCTGATCAAATCACAGAACACTTTTCAAAGTGAGCCCCAAAACAAAGCCTCAAATCAGGGTTTATATAGCCTTCTCCTGGCTCAGAGAATGTAACAACCTTCTGGACCCACTGGCCAATCAAAAAGTATCAACTGAAAAACAAGCCTCCCACCCCAGGCTCCAGGTGCACTTTAGCCTAGGGGCAGGGAAGATCTTAAAAATTTACATTCCCATTACATGGTGTAAACATATTTTAATCAGTAGGCTAGTTTCCAAAAGTGTATTTTTTCATCATTCAGACAAAAATCTTTTTTTTTTAATTGCAATTATTTTTAATGGAAAATACACCTTGGAATGGATTGGAGGCAAATTGCACCATAAGCAGATTTTTAAAAAAATAAGTAGCTAAACCAAGTTTAATAAGCAAGTAACAATAGAAGAAAATGTTTCCTGGTACAGGACCAACAGTACAAAAAATAGTATATGAGTACCTGGATAATACACCAGTTTTGCAATAGCGAAACTTTTAGTACCTATTGTTGACTGTCCATAGTCCATACAGAGCTGCAACTCCACACTTCAACAGCAACATGCTGACAGCTAAAGAAAATGACTTATTTTTTTTAAAAAAAGAAAGGCATAATCCAGATGTTTCCTCATTTGACCAACTCCATCTAAGTTCAGATGTACAGAAGGGCTTAGATATATCCAGAGTAAGCCACGTGCAACATATTTTCCTTGATTAGCTTTGTAAAATAAAGTTTCAGGACAATGACAGTAGATAAAGGGAGGAAAAATATGGAGGAATGAAGTTCTAATTACTACACATGCATTTCCTTTTAACAGTAGTGGGGAAAACCTTTTACAGATAAGTTACAAAGAAAAGGCAAATAAACAATTTTGTAAAAGAAATTTAACACATTCTGTACCATGTCTTCACTTTGCTGTCATCGTTTGTACAAACTCTTCATAGTTTACTTGCCCATCACCATCAATATCTGCATCCCTGATCATTTCATCAACCTCTTCATCTGTTAACTTCTTTCCAAGGTTTGTCATCACATGGCGAAGTTCTGTTGTGCTAATATAACCATTGCCATCCTTGTCAGACATATGGAATACTTCTCTAACTTCTTCTTCACTATCTGTGTCTTTCGTTTTTCTGCCATCATTGTCGGAAATTCTGGAAAGTCAATTGTGCCATTGTCATCATCCTCTACTTAATCATATCCTGTAATTCAGCTTTTGTGGGGTTCTGTCTGAGTGGTCTCATTACAATTCCCCATTCCTTTGTCATTATAGTACCATCTCCGTCCTTATAGTTATAGGGTGGTACTATGATAGTACCACCACCTCAAACAGTGAAAAGGCTTCGTTGAATTCTGCAATCTGCTCTTCTGTCAGCCAATCAGCCATGCTGTTAGCATTACTATTGCCCAAGTTCCTATCAAACAGCCACCACACTCAGTGTCTGCACTTGGACTAATCTAAACCATTCTTTTTAGGAAAGTTGATTTGGACGTGACTTTTAGTAAATGATTTGGAATGAATATATTCATTTGTGTTAGAAAGAGAAAAAATAAAAAGTCTGTGACCTGACATATGAAGATAAAGATAGATTTTTTCCTCTCTCAACAATGTACTCTACTTTTTTTCTAGTTAATCATATTTTTACTTTAAAAAATTTATGTTTTAAAGTAGCAAAATGTGCCGGACATTTCCTTCTGCAGTGTAAGTGAAATCTGAAAGGTTTTTCTAATTCCTGAAGCTTCTGAAAATGGGTTAAATAAGAGGTTCTTCAAGTATCTTTTCCACTAAGTTAAATGATCAGAACTGTTCCTTCCTTCATTTACCCATCCCCAATTGCCTTAGTTCATTTTAATTTTAATAGAAAAATAATTGTGAGTGAGTGTTACAAAAGCACAATTGGGGAAAAGAAAGGATTGTTTGTCATATTTGACTATGAATGTTTTCAACTGGATAAGCAAAATGTGAAGATTTAAGATGTGAGTTTAGCTTTTCCTTTTCCCAAACCCAACATGAATCTATTTTCTTCTATTTTGAAAGGTACAATAAACCATATTTTCTGTAGCATGTTTTTGCTGGACCATAGCTTATAATACCAAAATGATGGACTCTTTGCAAGAGATGGAATGTATTTCATCTAACAAGTTTGGCAGTGGACTTACTAACATAATCAAAGGGATTTGGGGTTGAAATTTGAGGGTGAGAAGGATAAATGGCCAGATAAAATTGTAAAATGAGGCACTGTTGAGAATCATAGGCATAACAAGGAAATAACAAACTTAGTGGAGGAGTAATCCAATAATTTTCAAGAGGCAAAAACAGGAGTTAGGTTGAAGGATAGCAGATACAACATACAAGCTTATATAGGAAAACAAGGTAAACTTGACATTTTAACCCTAAAAATAAATGCAATTATATAGGTATTATAATATTACTGGTGCTAATTTATAGTAATAATGCCTATATACGTATCTACATATAGCTTTTATAAGTGGAATGAAGAAATGGAGAGGAGTACTTTGGTTATAATAACAAAAGGGTCAGAGAAATATAAGGAAGGCATATAGTTTGAGGGAAATTAAGTTACAAGTACAAACACGGTTCACATTTTTGGTTGTGACTAAAAGAGGAGAGAATTAAGTGGATTATACAATGAACAATCCAGTTAGATGGAAGATATGGATATGTTTTCCCAGGAAAGTATACAAAATTGCTCAAGAAGAATATAACAATGATGTGGGCCTCAATTGCTTCGACATCTAATGCAATCTCATTCTGCTATAAAACTAAGAATGAATTTAGTTTTTCTTCCTAACCAGTTGATTTCTCAGAAGGAGATTTCTTGGTAATGGAAAGTGGTACTCCGCATTTAAAAAAAATTATTTAATCCTGAAGTAAGAACTGAGTGTAAGTGACAAGAACACTGAAAGAAAGTAATTGCTTTTGCTATTTCACTACTGTTGATGTTAGAGGTACTAGGATGTTGCAGAAAGACTTCTGAACTTGGAATCACCTGTGATCTGGTTCCAAGTCTCGCCTCTGACATTTATTAGTTTTGTAGCTTTGGCCAAACAGTTATCCTCTCAGAATCTTTGTCTCCTTATCTGTACTTATTCCAGTTCTTTGATGGATCTTATCAAAATGGATAGCCTCTCTAATGCTGCTACTCAATCCATTCATGCCCTTTTTTTCCCCTGGGCAGACTTTGACTAGGTCCTTCCATAAACCCTCTGCATGAGCTTTCAATGATTCCTGGAACTTCTTTCAGTTTTCTTAACATTGCATGGACACCAATGGAGCACATAGTCTGTCCATCAGTTAGCTTCATTCTTTATATGACCAGACCATCTCTCTCTGTCTCTGTCTCTCTGTCTCTCTCTGTCTCTCTCTCTCTCTGTCTCTCTCTCTCTGTCTCTGTCTGTCTGTCTCTCTGTCTGTCTGTCTGTCTCTATGTCTCTCTGTCTCTGTCTCTCTCTCTCTGTCTCTCTCTGTATCTCTGTCTCTCTGTCTCTCTCTGTCTCTCTCTCTCTCTCTCTCTCTCTCTCTCTCTCTCTCTCTCTCTCTCTATCTCTCTCTCTCTCTCTCTCTCTCTCTCTCTCTCTCTCTCTCTCTCTCTCTCTCTCTCTCTCTCTCTCTCTGTCTCTCTCTCTCTCTCTGTGTCTGTCTTTCTTGACAAACAAGGTGCTAAAGAGATGTTTCCTATGGTTGTCACGTAATAGCCTAGAGCAGAGCTGTTAAAAGTGGCAACTTGCAGTCCTCCTAAGTGTGGGCTAAACCAGATTAACATGCAATTGGGAAACATTTAACAAAATAAATTAAAATAAAATGAAACAGATTTTTGTTGATATTAAATGTCAAAGTCAATATATGCCCATAGGAATACAGTACAGTTTAGCTTCCCTGTTTCTATAGGAGTTTGACAATACTAACTAATTGACCAGTGATGCTATTGCACCAACACAAAATTCACAGCACCAATGTAAATATGTAAATATGCCGGCATAGTTCTCAATCATAAAATATAACAGGTTCTCCATAGAGAAGACAGAAGCAAAACATTTATCCAGACACCAGGAAACCAAATCCTAAAACCAGAAAGTGAAATCCATAATACTAGAAAAGAAGTTAATACACTAGAACACCACATAGAGCCACACCAAACTTTAACCTTCCCACAAACAAACACTCACAAGCCTAATTGTCTGCTGTCCTCTCTCTCTCCCACTGTCTAGCTGCTCTGACTCACAGCTTCCTATGGGCTCCACTCTACCCTTCAGCAACCTCCTCCCAGAACAGGCTACATGTGATTACATTTGGCCTATTAGGGGACAGGGAAGATCTTCAAATTTCCTTAGACTTATTAAGAGACAGGGAAGATCTTCAAATTCCTATTACCATTATAGATGCTCTTTTATGTTGCTACTTTTTTGACCTTCATCTTTAATTCTAAGATATTGAGGCATTCCATGACTCATAACCATTAAACACTGCTAAAAGAACATTGATATGAAAAAGATTACTATTATTTTAGGGACTCACTTAGGGTCATTAAAGCCACTGTGCAGTTTTTTTCCCAATGTATTTATCCTTTTCTAAGTCTGTCATATGACTATATATCAAATACACACATAAGTATATCACTAGTATATACTTATTAATCCATTCTATCTATGTCTTGTCCATCTACATGCATGTTATCAAAATGCAATAAGATTTTTTTCTTCATCGGTTTGGATTTTCCTATGTGGATATTTAAGGCAAACGCTTGAGTATCTATGAAGTTAATGTAGGAGTCTGTAATGTTTTGTGGCTTGATAATGAATATAATTCCACTTATAAAACAGGATCAAAATCTCTCTTCCACTATGATTCCAGGGTAAATATCCTTCATAACAGTGAAATATATCTTTGGAGAGGTGTCCCTGTTTTGTGCTCAACTTGATATTAAAAACAGAGGCTTATTAAATGAAGTTATTGCTACTGATATATGTTTCAAGGAAACTTGTATGATTTTGACATATACTTGGAAGGCAACTTATTGGAAAAGATTATATAAGGTAAAATTTTGTTATATTATAGCAAATTATTTTATAGTCAACAGATAATTGCCATAGTGGAATCTTTTATTTTAATTCCCCCCCCCAAGATTTTATTAGAATTTTGAAAATCTGGACAAGTCACTTTAAGAGTGTAAGTTTCAGAAGAATTGCCATTCTTCTGTCATTGAGAAAATTTCTACAGTGAAATGTTCCTGGAGTATTAAAATCATTGATATAGACCATATTTATAAGCTCACAATGGTGAAAAATTGGAAATGAATAATAAAATAACACCAATATTGGGAAATGTTCTTTCTAATAAGTTTATAAGCCTTTAGAGTGACATTTTATTTCTTAGGCTTGAACTATATGTTAAAATGTATTTTCATTCCCTTTGTGGATTTTTTTGTGTATTGATTTCATTAATTATTAAAGTATAGATTGATTTTTTGTTTTTTTGGAGGCGCAATATTTTTCAGGGTAATTGTGGATAAGTGACTTGCCCAAGGTCATAAAGCTAGTAAGTGTTAAGTGTCTGAAGCTGGATTTGAACTCAGGTCCTCCTGACTGCAGGGCTGGTGCTCTATTCACTGCACCACCTAACCACCCCTACAGTGGTATTCTTTGGAGAATCATTCAAATTTCATTGTAGATTTTTTTTCTTTTCATATGCAAAGATGATATCATATAATGATAAATTATATTTGTGATGGTCTTTTTGCTTATGTTCACCAAAAGCAATAGAAGGAAAAAAATATCAAAATACCCCCAAATCCCCCCAAAGACCCACACATTTGCCTTAGGTCATAATATGAAACTAATGTCCTACTTACTTTCAATCTGTTGCTGGAGGACACCATGAGCCATTCTTCATCCTTCACAACTCCCTAATCTTCAGGTTTCATTCATAGTGAGAATACTAATATTGACATGGATTAGACTTTCCAATAGCATGTTGACTCACTGGTTATTGGACAAGGATCTCATATTTGAAATTCCAGTGCCACATATTTCTACAGAAGTCCTCCAAGGCTTCATGCCGATTTTATATAATTATAATATGTACTTAAATACAATTCATGTAAAATATTTATATAATAAATTTACTTGTTTATGGTTTTCTAGGCCTATTATTGTATTGGAATAAGGAAATCCTTGATGAATAAACTAAATTATTGCTCTAGGCCAGTAAGTAGTCTGAAACTTAAAGAACTAGAAAGCTATCTGGGAACTGAGTGGTTAAATTAACTTGTCCAGACTTGCAAAACCAGTGTATATCAGAGGCAAAACATAAACTCAAATCTTCCTGATGCCAAAGTTAATTTTCTGCTACTACACCATGCTACAAATTGGTACCCCCAAAATACTTTAGAACAAACACAAAAGAAATGAGGTTGTCCTACAGTATATTGGGTGGATTCTTTAAGGAGTATTATGGAAGCCAAGAACCAAATATGCAGAAGATGAGAAGGCATGAGAAGGTTACTTTCTGCCCCAGGAAAAGCAGCCCCCTTCTGATGAGATCATAGATCCATCAAAGCAAACCACAAATATTTCTATTTTTTGCTTGGGGATAGTTGGTCTTTAATTGTTTGTTTTAACTTTCCCTTACAATAAAATAAACATGGTTAGTATCATTCAAGTTTGTTTATTTTCATTTTTACATATAAGAAATTGTGGTAGAGAATCTAAGATTTACACAAGTTCATATGAGTAAGCCTGTATCGTACTCATAGCTAAAAGTGAAAAGTTCAGACAATCAATTAGTTGCTTTTGACTTTATAATAAATATTTGTTTCCATAGGAAAATGAAGAAAATCCTTCCCTCTCCCCCCCTTTTTTTTACTTAGGTTAAGGGTAGGAGTTTATCTGACTTATCTATCCAAATTTAAATTGAATGTGCTATTGAGCTATATCATCCTAGAAAATAAAGATTAGGGAAGAGAAATGTGTTAAATGGTCCATACAGTAAACATGTAGCACGTCTGGTCCATAATACCTTGCATCACCAGTGAATTGAAGAACAACTTACCTTAACCAGAAATGCACCTAATAATATTTAGGTTTTTCAAGCTGTTAGGGATTTAACCAGTCATGCCTGCACAATGTCTGGGAATGGTTCAACTTGCTAACAACAAATGCAAAATGTCTATGGTATAAGGTCAGATGCGTAACCTGGAAAATGTCACTTTATTTCAGGTTATAACTTTAATAATAGATTTTCCAAAGTGATTATGATCTAGCATTAAGGATCCACTTTTGGACCCACTTTTTTCCCCTAAGGAGCCCCTACACTCCCTGACCAGGTTCAGTCCTAAATGGGGAGGACATTCATGGCTTTATTGGGGATGGGGTGGGGTTGGGAGTTGATTCCTTTTCTTTACAGTATTTGGTTCATTAAATTCCCACCCAAGAGCTCAGGGGAACAGATTATTTAAAGATCAGGTATTGTATTATTTTTAGGTCTCCTAAAGTTAAGGTAAAAAGATTTTCCATGTCCAATATAAATCAGGTATGGGGCAGGTATTTATTTCTTACACATAAAAGAAATTCTAACAGACAAAAGACACACAATGCTCATTAACTTAAACAGGAAATTTAAGACAAGATTCAGTAACAATATATAACCATAATTATATGGTGTTGGGAGGTTTGATCTTAAACCTTATCAGAAAACAAAGCAGTCTGAAGCGTTACTGATTACATGTTTTGCAATTCACATCTTTTATTCATTCTCCAAATAATTCACAGTTCTTATTTTCTAGTAAATAGTTCAGCCTTGGGTCAATCCTCCTGGTGGTAGCTGGTTTCTCCCATAGCAGGTGTGATGTTTAAAAAGTTTGAGAGAGTTAATTTCTTTTTTACGATTTTTTGGGAGGGAAATTGGGGTTAAGTGACTCGCTCAAGGTCACATGGCTAGTTTTTGTGTTAAGTGTCTGAGACTGGATTTGAACTCAGCTCCACCTGACTCCAGGGCTGGTGCTCTATTCACTGCGCCACCTAGCAGCCCATAGAGAGAGCATTAATTTCTGAGATATTAGACATTGTATTAATAATGCTATTATTTTAATAAAAAGGTCAGTGGCATTCTTGAATGCCAAAGACCATCATGTCAGTGGGCTCAGGACTTATGTGTCCTTGGAAAATGAGTGTTCCAGAGGGGTGGCAACCAACTCTGGGTGAGAAGGAATAAGAGAATGAATCGTCTTGAGTTATATGACACTGAGCATCCAAATCTTGATCAAAGAGACTTATCAATTTTCGTATCACCTGTCTGACAAAAGAGAGAATCCACATTTTACCAGACCTGTCTAAGTAAACACAATGAACAGGAATCCACTTATTTGCCTAAACTCAAAATTTCTTTTGCTGTCTTTGATTAGATCTTCTCCTGGGTAAGTCTTTGCCCAACATTTCTCACACTGATTGATTTCTGGATGAAAGACTAGAAAAAGTGGAAAATTATTGGTCCCAATACAATAATCAATTAGTTAATACAAGAGAGAAGTCATCATTTCTCTTACATTAGAGTAGATCCTCCTTCTTTTGTCACTAGTCAGTTCTTACTAATAGGACTCATAAATGTTGAATCTCTTGAACTCACAGTGTCATTCAAGTCTGGACACATCTATCTCTGAATAGATGTTCCTTCACCAAAGATCATAAAAGAATAAACACAAAAATAAATCATACAAAACTCAGGCTCAATTTTACCTAAGCAAGATGTGTGCTTACAGCCACATGGAAACCTTGGTTGGAATAAGGAAAGATCCCTTATATTCTTTTCACAGGAAACAGTTCATAATGGTCCTAATACAGTGTGCAGATAGAAGGGAAGATATTTCTGAGGGTAAAGGTCAATGCTTACATAAATATATGCTTAGTCACTTATTCTTCCTGCTCACTGAACAGGACTTCCTCATCTTCAAAGCACAAGCTCTTCAATATCAAGAAGTAATAGCCCCCAAAGTTTCCATGTAGTCAATCGGAGCTAGAAAGAGCAAGCATGCTTCATGGGATGGCTTTTTTTTTTTTTACAATTATATACTGTGAACTATGCTATAAGGTGGTATAGGCTTGTTCAAGCTCGCTTTGGTGGCACTCAGTTTCGGTGGCTTTTAAGCCTTGCCTTGTTATGTTCCATCAAAGAATCATCTTGTAAGCACCAGAATTTGCCTTGGTCTAGGTCTTCACAAGGAGGAACCCCATTTCCCATGTAAGCAATGAGGCTCTCAAACATCAAAAAGAAAACATCATACAGAAAATATGAGAGTCTTAAAGCCTATAAGCACTTTCTGGTGGTTCTCTGCCTCTCAGAGATGTACACACTATGCCATATTTATAATATCCTTGGTAATGACCTTTCCACCTCACATTTTTCTATAATAAGGGTCAATAATTCAGGATTGCTGCAAGTCAAGCAACCCTTCTGGCTAGTAGGTGTGTTTTTTCAAAGATCTATAAGGTTCTACTGACTTATAATAGTACTATCACTTCTTCTGACCTTTTGAAGATCAAATCAGTATATATATATTTTGTCCAAAGTATTTCTTGGTCCATAAAGTCTGTTTTAGGACTGTGAACTGATTAAAAGATAGTACTTGCCAAGGAGACTGATCAAAGCTAGGGTAATTGCAATCAAAATCTCTTTAGCTTCCTTAACACAATGCAGGACCATTCTTTAATACTGAAAATAAATGTTTTAAATGGGCTTATTCTAATTGGTTGTTGTGGCATGGTAAGTGGTTTTCCAGATGCAGACAAGTGGGGCAACATACTTTATGTTTTAATATATAAATTTTACTTAAAAACCAAGTCATACTTATAAGTGAGGATATTTTCAGTTCACAAAAACAAATTTTATGGCAGGAATGGATAAGACATATGTTGTCACAAATATGGATCCTAAAAAAGAATATTCCTTGTTCTCGATACAAATACTCCTTATAAAAATGCTTCATACTCTTCCATGACATAAAGAGGATTGCCAAATTCCATACAGTAATATTTTAATCTCGTGTCTGCTATTTAGTGCATAAATTACTTAAATTATTTTTTGTATACAGGTTTTTATAATCTGTATTATTTCAAACTAATCTTATGAATTTGTTGTGAGAAACAATTCCTAGGCGATTTTTCAATGCTTCCCACTTAGGAAGTGCTAACCACTTTTAAAGATGTCATGGCTCTGTATCCATTTGGTGCCTGGTTACACCAAGGAGACGGATTATTTGGTATTGTTTTACAGAAGTAACAAGAGTAAAAAGACTTGTATTGCTGTCTTTGACTTCATGCAGCAATAAATCTTGAACGAGCTTAAAATACTTGTGTGAAGATTTCATGAGAGGCCAGTTCTCCAGTGGTATGTTAAATTCATCACACATCTGTATGTAATATGTAACCAAGAACTTCTGGGGCATAAGGGGACTCATAATACCATTTTTCTGCCTAGGTAAAATAGCTATTTTTTCCTGCTATCCCATTCACCTGCATGTTAAACTGACTGAAACCTCTTTACTGTGAATGCAACCATATTTATAATTACCCTTTAAAATTTAAATAAACATCACTATTTTCATTTACATTTAAAATAAAAACCTTTTGAAATGAAATGTTCTTTCCCGAACCAGCATAAAGAGAGGGTAAGGTTGTGTATGGTTTCTGAGATTTAAATAAAATACATTCGCCCAATTTGGCACAAGAAAGGATGTGATTGCTTTCCATTTTTTTTTAAATTGAAGATTTTAATTTCCTTCACTGACAGTCCTACTCAGATGCCTTATTGTGGTGGAGAGGTGACCCTGACTTTGGAAAAAAAATGCTAGTGGAGAAAATACTTTGAATAAAATGATAGATTGTTTATCTTTTGTCTGATGAACAGCAAAGTTTAGACTTGCCCACATTTTCAGATTGTATACAGGGTGAATATGGCTACAGTTATGATCAAAGACCTTCCCCTTAAGTTATGGACAGTTTGTAACTTGCAGCAATGGGAAGCCTAATCACATCAATTAAATAGATCCTCAACAAATTAAAATAATTATTTTCCTTATTTCAGTACCCCTGTAGTATAATGAACAACACAGGAAGGACAAAATAAAAATGGTTCCAATTTAGCAAAAAAAAAATTTCATTCTGGATTGGAAGTTTTCTTTTTCTTTAATTTAATGAGTACATGATAGAAATTGCATTAGTCATTGGAGATATAAGTGAAAAGATGATATAATACTCACCCACAAGGGGTTTAAGTTCTATTGGAAAAAATAATGGAAATTATTGTGGCAACAATTTCAAAGTAGACAGACCTATTTAGCAGTTTTTTAAAGAATTTGGAAAACTTCATTAGGCTGGGTCAAGATGGCAGATTAGGGAAAGCACTCAGCTGAGCTCTCCCAACATCCCCCTCCAAATAAATTTTAAAATAATGCCTTAAATCAATTTCCAGAGCAGCAGAATACAAAAGGCGAGAATGAAACATTCTACCAGCCCAAGATAACTTGGAGGTTCGAGGGAGAGATTTGTGGTGCAGGGGTGGAGTCTGGCCCAAAGCCCATGTGGAAGAAACACCAGAAGTGAGACCAGGTAGTTAGAGCAGAAGCAGCAGCAGTTTACACATTGCTTACCTTTTTATATAAAGATGATATTACATGGAAATTCTGTGAACTCTACTAGAGCAATTTGAAGCATTCCACATATAAAGAAGAAGTGGGAATAAGGCAATTATGTTGAGATTATGTAAAAAAAATGGATAGGCATACAGGCACATTTAATTGGCAATGGAAATCTATTTTACTCAACAGGGAATAGGAGGGGGGAGGGAAAAGGTGAAAAGGTGGGGAAATTATAAGAGGGAGGGAAGATAAAAGAAAATAGTAGTGAGAGGCAAAATGGACTTTGAAGGAGAGACAGGAAAAAAAGAAAGAGTTAAAGATAATCAGAAGAATATAGGATGGAAGGAAATACATAGTTTGTAATTATAACTGACTGTGAAGGGGTAAATCCATCCATAAAGCAGAAGCAAATAATAGAATGGATCAGAAATCAGAATCTAAGGAGTGGTTTACAAGACACAAACATGAAACAGAGGGACATGCAGAGTTAAAATAAGGAGCTGGAGCAAAATCTATTACACTTCAGCTAAAGTGAAAATAAAAGACAGGGGTTGCAATAATGATCTCAGAGAAAGCAAAAAGAAAAAGAGACTGAATTAAAAGGATAAACAGAGAAACTACATTTTGCAAAAGCGATCATAGACAATGAAGTAATATCAATACTACACATATATGTACCAAATGACATAGTATCAAAATTCTTAAAGGAAAAGCTAAAATGAATTGAAGGATGAAATAGCAAAACTTTACTACTAGAGGACCTTAACTTTTCCCTCTCAGAGCTAGATAAGTCTAACCATAAAATAAATTAGAAAAAAAGTCAAGGAGATGGACAGAACCTTAGAAAAGTTAAATATGATTTAGACATCTGGGGAAAACTCAATGGAAATAGGAGTACACCTTTTTTTTCTCATCTGTATATAGGACCTTCACAAAAACTGACCAAAGTATCAGTGCATAACAACTTCAAAGCCAAGTAAACAAAAACAGAAATAATAAATGCATCATCTTCAGACCATAATCCAATAAAATCATATTTGATAAAGGACCATAGAATGATAGATTAAAATGAATTGGAAACTAAATTAATTAATCCTAAAGAATGAGTAGGTCAAAGAACAAAAAAATTCATTAAAAAAATGAAAACAATGAAACAATGTTATGAAATTTGTTGGATACAGCTAAAGCAGTACTTAGAGGAAATTTGATATCACTAAATATGTGTATTAATAAAAGAGAGGAAGAACAGAACAATCAATTAGGCTGGCAACTAAAAAACAGTAGAACTATTTAAATTTCCCCTATAAAACACCAAAATAGAAATCTTGATAATCAAAGGAAAGATTAATAATATTGAAAGTGAAAAAAAACACCCAGTAACAATAAACTAATAAATAAAACAAGTATCTGGTTTTATGAAAGAACCAATAAAACAAATAAACCATTGGTTAATTTAATTTAAGAAAAAAGAAAATCAAATTACTAGTATCAAAAATGAAAAGGATGAATGCAGATCCCCTGAGATGAAATGAAGCAACTATTAGGCACTAGTTCACCCAATTATATTCCAATAAACTGACAACCTAAATGAAGTGGATGAATATTTCCCAAAATATAAATGACACAGATTAACAGAAGAGGAAACAGAATGGAGTTGTTTAACCCCATCAGTGAACTCCCTAAGAAAAAAATCCTCATGATCAGATAGATTCTTAAGTGAATTCTACCAAACATTAAAAAAAAAAAACAACTAATCCTAATATTATGTGAACTATTTGGAAAAAATAGTTGAAGAAGGACTCCTACCAAATTATTTTTATGACAGAAATATGGTGCTGATACCTAAATCAGGAAGAGTGAAAACTGAGGAAGAAAACTATAGGAATATGGATGGAAACATTTTAAATAAAATACTGTAAATAAAATACTATCAAGGAGATTACAGGAATGTATCACAAAGATCATACATATATGACCATGTGAGATTTATACCAGGAATGCAGGGTCAGTTTAATTTTAGGAAAACTACCAGCTTTATTGACCATATAAATACAAAAACAACAAAAACCATATGATCATATCAACAGATGCAGAAAAACCTTTTGACAAAATACTTCACCCATTTCTATTAAAAACATTGAAAAGCATTGAAATCAATACAGCCTTTCTTAAATTGCTAAGTACTATCCATATAAATCAAAGAGCAAGCATCATCTGTAATGGTGATAAATTTGATGACATCCCAATAAGAACAGGGATGAAGCAAGGATGTTCATTATCATCGCTATTATTCAACTTTGTAATAGAAAGTCTAGGTATAGCAATAAGAGAAGAAAAAGAGATTGAAAGAATAAAAACAGGCAATGAGAAAACAAAACTATAATTCTTTGCAGATGACATGATGTACACTTAGAGAAGTCTAGAGAATCTCATGAAAAACTAGTTGTAACAATTAACTTCAGCAAGGTTGCAAGATATAAAATAAACCCACATTATCATCAACATTTCTATATATTACCAAGAAAACAGAGCTTCAAGAGCTAGAAAGAAAGAAATTCAATGTAAAATAACTACATACAATATTAATTACTTGGGAGTCTACCTGCTAAGATAAGTACAGAATCTAACTTAATACAATTACAAAACGCTTTTCCATCAAATAAAGACAAACAATTGGAAAAAATATTAATTGTTCAGGGGTAGGTTAAGTCAATACAATAAAAATGACAATTCTACCTGTTAATTTACTTATTCACTGTGATACCAATCAAACTACTAAGGAATTATTTTATAGAGCTAGAAAAAATAATCACAAACTTCACCTGAAAGAAGAAAAGATTAAAAATATCAAGAGGATCACTGAAAAAAATGTGAAGGAAATAGGTCTGGTATTTCTAGATTACAAACTATATTACAAAGCAGTAATCATCGAACCATCTGGCAATGGCTAAGAAATAAAGTGCACAGTAGTAAATACAGAGTAGTAAATGGCCACAATAATCTAGTGTTTGCTAAACCCAAAGATCTAAACTTTTGGAATTCAAGAATTCAGCATTTGACAAAAATTTCTGGGAAAACTGGAAAGCTGGCAAAAAGGAGGCATTGACTAACATCTCACAATTTATGCCGAAAGAAGTTCCAAATAGATAAATGATAGACAAAAAGGGTGAGATCATAAGTAAATTAGGGGAACATGAAAAAATGTGCCTGTCAGATCTATGGAAGAGATATTTTTTTTAAAAGTAAAACAAGAGACAAAGCGAATCATGGGAAGTAAAATGGATCATTTTCGTTATGTGAAATTAGACAGCTTTTATACAAATACAAGTAGTACAGCTAACATTAGAAAGAATGCAGGAATCTGGGGAAAATGTTTACAGCAAGTTTCTCTGATAAGTACCTCATTTCTCAAATATATAGGGAACCAAAATAAATTTAGAAAAATAAGAGACACTTCCCAGTTTATAAATAGTCAAAAGATATAAACAGGTAGTTTTCAGAAGAAAAAAATCAAAGCTATAGTCATATGAAAAAATGTTCTAAATAACTGCTGATTAGAGAAATGCAAATCAAAACAACTCTGAGATATCACCTCACACCTATCTGATTGGGTAATGTGACATAAAAGGGAAATGACAAATGTTTGGGGAATGCAGAAAAACTGGGACAATAATGCGCTGTTGGTGAAATTGTGAATTGATCCAACCATTCTGGAAAACAATTTGGAGCTATACTTAAAGAGTGATAAAACTGTATATACCTCCTTTGCCCCAGAAATACAATGGCTAGGCCTGTATCCCAAAGATATTAAAGGAAAGGGAAAAGGACTTATTGGTATAAAAAAATGCTCATAGAAGCTCTTTGTGTGGTGGCAAAGAATTGGAAATTGAAGTGATGCCCATCAATTGTGGAATGGTTGAAGCTGTGATACATGGTGATGGAATATGATTGGACTCTAAGAAATGATGAGCAGGATGCTTTCAGAAAAATCTGGGAAGATTTCTATTAACTGATGTGAAGTGAAGTGAGCAGATGCAGGAAGTAAGTGTACACAGTAATAGCCATATTCTAAGGATGATCATATATAAAAGACTTAACTACTCTGAACAAGACAATGAAACAGATAATTTGAAAAGATAATATAAAAAATGCTTTCAACCCCAGAAAGAGAACCAATGTACTCTGAAAGCAGATTGAAGCATTTTTAAACTTTATTTTTATTGTTGTATTTTTTTTTTTGCCTAGGCTATCTTTTGCAACATGGTTAAAGTGGGAATATGCTTAATTTCACATATATAATTGATATCAAATAGCTTGCCTTCTCAGGAGGTGGCAAAGCAGGAGGAAGGGAGAGAATTTGGAACCCAAAATTATTTTTAAAAGATTATTTTCACATGTAATTGAGGAATATTTACCAAAATAAATGTAAGAAAAAAGTAATTTGGTTATATAATAATGAATTGTAAAAATTTGTCTCTTGGTGGACCCCAGCAGCCCGGGATTCCACAGAGAGGTATTTCTAGTAGTTAAAGGGATTTGAAGCCTAGAACAAAGAAACTAATTGAAGAGAAATTGCTCTTGAAACTAACAACTCTCCAATCAAATGGGCAAATGGGGAACTTGAATGTGAAAGTAGATGATACTCCCCCATCTGAGAAAGAGAAAAATAAAGCCCCATGGCAGAACTTTATGGAAGGAGCAGAAGAGGCTGAAGGTTTGGAACACCCACATGCAAGGA
>NW_027187361.1:2253487-2253635 GCF_028583685.1 Petaurus breviceps papuanus
AGGAGGAAGAGGAGGAGGAGCAGAAAAGGAAAGAAAGAACAGGAAAGAATGAAAGAAAAGGAAAGAAAGAAATAAAGGAGAAAGGGGAGGAAGGAAGGAAAGAAGGAAGGAAGGAAGGAAGGAAGGAAGGGAGGAAGGGAGGAAGGAA
>NW_027187361.1:2253645-2259517 GCF_028583685.1 Petaurus breviceps papuanus
AGGAAGGGAGGAAGGGAGGAAGGAAGGGAGGAAGGGAGGAAGGAAGGAAGGAAGGGAGGAAGGAAGTTCCCATTGATAGTCATCCAATAGTCAAAAATTATTTTTTACCAAAGGTATTTGCTTAGCTTGGTAAAGACAATATGAAACATTCCCTGAAAACCTGGTTTGCTTCTCCCCATAACACATAACATACTGTAACAGTAATGAAATTTGAAGTTATTTTTGTATTGCTAAGCTGAGAGGTACTTAGCACTTAGTAATCAATCAAGTCTTTGTTAAAGAAACAGAAGGCATGAACCCCTGTTGCCGACATAACAGGAAGGGGTTGGCTGAAACAGGAAGGATCTAATACTGTGTGTGCATATAAGGAGAAGTCCCTGCTGGGTCAGACAGATCTTCTTGAAGCAAGCTTTGTGGAGGCAAAAGCTGCTGCCGCTGAGGAGGCTGAAGAGGAAAGGCCCCTCAGGCTGGAGAGAATGATTTTGATTTTGGGAACCTGAGTGAAGTGATTTTGATTCTGGGAACCAGTTGGAGCTTCTGCTGAGGAGCTTCTAAGTCCAAGGGCCAGCCAGAGCTTCTGGGAGCTGCCAAAGACATTCAAGGGCCAGCTGGAGCTGCCACAGCCTGAGGAAGGATGACTGTGATGCTAGTACTTTGCATGAACCTGTTTGTGGCTTTGTTAAGCATTAACTTTCCAGGAACAGAGACTGAATTATTTAAGGTGGACTGGACACTGTGAGCTTCAGTGTGGAACAGGAAGTGCATGGAGAGCTGGACAAAGACCTGGGATCTGTCTGCCTTTGAACCCAGGTGACAGTTTGATGGATCCAGGTAGGATCCTGCACCATGGAAGGGGATCCAGGGAATCTGAGAGACCACTCTGAGTCAAGCTGAAAGAAGACTTTACTTGGTTACTGTGTACTGACTGAGAAATTGTAATTTACTAGGGACCTAGAGGTGGAAGGCTTGTGAATTTTCTGATTATTGAATAGTGAATGATGCCTATATAAGTGACTGATTGTGTTAACTTAGTGTGCCCCATGAGTGGAGAACTTTGACTATTGTTCTTTGTGTCCTTTAAAGAGGCAAACCTCCTTAAAGAAGATTGAATGATTGAGTTACTAAATGACTGTTCTTTGTTCAAACTTTGTGACTACTGTGGTGAAAACTATGTGGCCATTTTAGTGATAAGCTGTTGTGAATGCTGTATTTTGTTTTTCTGTGATAAATTGTAACATTGTGAATATTGTACCTTAATTTTCTGTGAATGTTTTTCTTTGATTTGTTATTGAATAGAGTGTTCACTATACTGTGTAATAAGAACTTTGAAAAGCTGTTTACAGTAGCATTCTCCTGGAAAGCTGACCATGCTTGGCTTTACACATACATGGGAGGAGAAAGCTTAATTAGATCATAATAGTGAGACATACAAGTAAGAAATATATGTGACAAAGGTTTAACTCACAACACTTGCTCTGGAAGTCCTTCTCTCTGTATAGAGACCTCATGCAGAGCCCTTTGTTTTGCTGTTGTCTGTCCTTTATTCTCAAAGAGGATGGATGCGTCACTTAAAAATTCCAACCCTATTCACACACAAGTTAAGGCATCACCCTAGTGATGAGGAGACTACCATACTTATAGACTCCTAGTTTGTCAACAGTATTATTCTCCTTTTCTGGCTGAACTCATATCTTCTCAACATATATCCAATCAATTGCCAAATTTTTCATCTATATGTCTACAAAATATCTCTTATTCACACCCATATACTCACAGGACCACCAATTTAATTGAGTTCCTTATCATCTCTCATTAGGATTATTGAAACGAATGACTAATTATTCTATCTCCTCCAAATGTCTTCCCACTTTAGTACATCCTCCACACAACTGTATATGTGATTTTCCTTAAATGTAGCTCTAACCATGTCACTACTACTCAGTAAAATTCAGTGACTGATTATGAGCCACCTCTATGATAAATTATAAAATTTGCTAGCATTTAGAAGCCTTCAGGACCTGCCTCCAGCCTACTCTTCCCAACCTCATTTTACTCACCTTCCCACACTCTGATCCAATTTAGATACTCTTATCTCCCATCTCTACATGCTTTTCATCTGACTATTTCCAGTGCTTGTAATATATTCCTTCCTCACCTTTACTTTATAGAATCCCTACTTCCTTCAAGACTCAGTCTATCTTTTTTTTATGATCCCCTGTCAATTGCTAAAATAGCTTTCTATAATCTTTGAATACATGCTGGCTCACTAATAGCATGTAAGTATAGAGATTGGGGACTGTTTAGTTTTTATCTTTGTATCCCCAATGCTTAGCAGAGTACCTAATCCACAGGAGGCACTCAATAATTGTGTGATAATTGATTGATAGAAAATAGATCTAATTAATTCTCCTTTTGCTTTTGTTCACCAAGGAGAATGATCTTTAGCCTTGAAAGAAAAAAATAAAATAAAAATTTTAAGTAAATGACTTATAATAAGGACTGCTTAGCCTCTATCAATGAATTCAAGCCAGGAAAACTACATTGAATGGTAATGGGGGGAAAATACTAGTGAGAAGTTTTTAATAATCTTTGAAAAATCATTAAGAACAGGAGAGTTGCTGTAAGTATAGAGATGGACAAGAAATATTCTGGTTGTATAAAAAAAGATTGTTTTTTTTCAAACTATAATTGGTGAGCCTGCCATAGTTTCTTCTGTAGCCTTTCTTCTAAGACTACTGTCTAAACTTCCACTTAATTAGGATCACTGAGTCTCTAGATTGTTGGATGGTTCTAGAGGTAACATTGAAGGTTGTTGTGGTTTCTAATACTTTTGCTTATGAGTTGTGTTTTCTTTATTATCAATCAACTGGGTGACATAAATTAGCTATTAGTAAAGAGTATAGCAACATCAAAGTGGTTACCAAAAAATTCTGCAAGGTAGAAGCAAACTCTCCCATTGTACTTACAAGGTCATTTGGCACGATGGAGTAAAACTGAAAAGTACTGTGGTAGTGGGGCACACATGTAGAAAGTTTGTGTGGCTAAGAGAGCTCTCCTGAGTCCTTGACCTGAGAATTCCTCCCTCCTTTTTTTCTTGAAGTTTTCATCTAATTCTCCTTAGCTAAAGCACTCTCTGTTCTAAGTATCAATGCATTTTTATGAGTTTTATTGACATATTATTTTATTCATATTATCATAATCATTGAGATGCCAAGTATTCCTCTCCCTTCCCTTCCTAAAGAACTGTCACATATAAAAATTAGCATTTCTTACAGAGGGAAAAAAGTCATTATAACTGATCAATACTTTAAAAAAGTCCCAAAACACCTGCAATGTGTCACACCTCTGAATCTCCCGTCTCCATGAAGGAGTGAGTTTGCAGTATCCTATCATTCATCTTCCTCTGAGTCCTGCTTGATATTTATAATTTTGTTACATTTACTTTTCATTTTTTGGTTTGTCATTCTTTCTATTTCCATCATTAAGGTTATTGTGTATATTGTTTTCTTGTTTCTGCTTACTTCACTCTGTCTCAGTTCATATAGCTCTTCCTATGCTTTTCTTTATTTTCACATACAGAATTTCTTAAAGCATAGTAATATTCCATTACATTTATGTACCACAATTTGTTTGGGGATTTCCTGATTAAGGGACATCTACTTTGTTTTACTATATGTTGGAGTACATGGAGACTTTCTTCTTATACATGGCTTCCTTGGACTAGTAATGGAATCTTAGATGAGTAATGGAGTCTTTGGTTCAAAGACTATGGATATTTTTGACCCCTTACTTTCAGCATTCCATATAACTTTTCCAAAGTGTTTGTACCATTATACCACTTCATAGCTCCACCAAAAATGTATAACAATAACCACAATAATGATTATAATTATGATGACAATAACAGTACTAATAATATTTGTACAGTTGTTATGTACTAGACACTGTGCCAAGCATTTTTTGATTATTATGTTATTTATTTGATTCTCACAATAACCCTGGGAGGTAGATGCCATTGTAATCATCATTTTACATATGGAATAATGGAGACAAACAGAGACTTGCCCTAGGTCACACAGTGTCTGAGGTCAAATTAGAATTCAGGTCTTCCTGACTCCAAGCTTGGTGCTGTACTTACTGTCTATTATTTCACAAAATCTCCAATTTGATTATTGTCATTTTTTTTTTGCCAATTTGCAGGTTGTGAAGAAACCTCAGAGTTGTTTTGATATACATTTCTCTTTTTTAGTAGTGATTTGGAGCATTCATTTATGTGGTTGTGAATGCTTTGCAGTTCTTCTGAGAACTGTTTTTTCATATCCTTTGACCAATAATTTATTGAGAAATGAATATTAGCCTCTATAATATATATGTATTTACTAAGTGTGTATGCACATACTTATATACTACATGTACATGTATACATGTGTGCATGCATATATATTCATCTCTCTTTACATATATACAATGGTATTTCTTTCCCATCTGGCCACTTCCCTTCTTATCCTAGGTGCACTAATTTTTTTTTTCTGGCAGAAAAATGTCAGTTTCTAGTAATTACAGTGATGTTATATACTATTTCAAAATTGATATATATTTTATTCATTTAAGTACATATCTCCTATCTATAGTTTTGAAGTATATGTGATCTGTTTCCCTTCTAAAATTTTTATAGCAGGGTCTTTATCATTAAAATAGCATATCCATTTAGAATTTTTTATGGAATATGCTGTAAGGAATTACTCTAAATCTAATTTCTGCCCGCCTATCCCCCCCACCTTTTCCAACAATTATTTAAAAATCAAATGAGGTTTTTTCCTAGTTTATTTCCCACTTTAACAAGCACTGTTATTGATTTCCATTGTCTGTGATTCTTCCATATTAAATCTATTCATTGATTAATCTCCATTTTTAAACAAGATGATAATTTTAATGACTGGTTCTTTATAATATAATTTGAAGTCTGGAAGTATTATTCCCAGTGCATCTTTACCTTTTTCATAATTTCCCTTGACATTCTAGACGTTTTCTCTTTAGAAATAGATTTTGTTATTATGTATCAATTTCTATAAAGTGTTTCCTTGGTAACATGATTATAATATTACATTATAATACATTAAGCACAATATGTTATATATTATAATATATTAAATAATAATTATAATATTAAAAGTATAAATTAATTTTGTTAGTATTGTAATTTTAAAAATGTTATTGACATATCCTAGCCGTGAGCATGGCAACTAGGTGCCACAGGGGATAGAGCACTAGATTTGGAATCAGGAAAACTCATCTTTATTAGTTCAAATCCAATGCCAGACACTTACTAGCTGTGTGACACTGAGCAAGTCACTGAAACTTTTTGCTTTGGTTTCCTCTATTATAAAATGAGTTGGAGGAGGAGATGTCAAGAAAATCCTAAACAGGGTCACAGAGAGTAAGGCACAACTGAAAAACAAGAATACCCATGAACACTGAATAGTCATCAGGTATTTTAATTGTTTTTTATTTTTTAAGGAACATTCTGTAATTGAATCCATACAAGTTTTTGTTTGCTTTGAGTGGTCACCACCCAGATATTTTTGTAACTTTTTAGAATGGGTATTCTCTTTACATTACTGCTTCTTGTGTTTAGTTGTTATATAAAAAAAGTTGTTGATTTTTTATGGCCTATTTTATAGGCTGCAACTTTGATGATGCTATTATTTCAATTAGTATCTTTGGTCATTCCTTAGGATTTTCCCTGTATATGATCATATCATCAGTAAATATTAATCATTTTCTCTCTCTCTCTCTCTCTCTTTCTCTCTCTCTCTCTCTCTCTCTCTCTCTCTCTCTCTCTCTCTCTCTCTCTCTCTCTCTCTCTCTCTCT
>NW_027187361.1:2259527-2400793 GCF_028583685.1 Petaurus breviceps papuanus
TCTCTCTCTCTCTCTCTCTCTCTCTCTCTCTCTCTCTCTCTCTCTCTGGTTTTTGGAGGGCAATTGGGGTTAAGTAACTTCCCCAAGGTCACATGGTTAGGGTTTGTGTGTGTGTGTGTGTGTGTGTGTGTGTGTGTGTTAAGTGTCTGAGGCCAGATCTAGCCACCTCTATTTTCTTATTTTCATGTCTAATTTATTTCTCTTATAATTTCTTTTTCTAGAATTTCCAGAATTATATCAAATAAACATAGACAGAATGGTCATCCTTATTTCACTTTCATATTAATTAGGAAAAAGTTTAATGTATTCCATATATATATGTGTATATATAATGATTGATTTTGGTTTTAAATAGATGCTTTTTGGTGATGTGTTAAAAGTGGTCCATCAATATTTGTATTCTATGGGGTTTTTTTTATCATAAAATAGTGCTGTACTTCATCAAAGGTTTTTTTTTTCTGCATTGAGATGATCATGTGGTTTTGGATACTTTGGTTTTCAATATGATTAGCTATGTTGATTGTTTTCCTAATGTTAAATCATCCTTATATCCAAAGCATAAATTCAATTTGGTCATAACAAATGATTTTTTAAATAAATAACTGTATTCTGATATGATCTTTGTTTAGAATTTTTGAGTTTTATTCATTCAATATTATAAGCTATGGTTTTCTTTGTTTTATCTTTTCTTGTTTTAAGTTTTAGGAATATATTTGTATCATAAAAGGATTCTGTTAGGGTGCATTTTTTCCTTACTTTTTTGAGAATAATTTGTAAAGTATGGGAACTGTTAAACATGGATAGAGTTATCCTGTGAAGCAATCCTGATCAAGATTTTTTGTTTTGGTAATTCCTTTACAATTAGATTTACTTTCTCTTTTGAGATTATGTTATTTCAGATGTCTATTTGATCTTTTAATAATTTGGGTATTTAATATTTCTTATATACTCCTCTATTTTATGTTCATTGTTTTGTTAGTATATCTCTGTGCATAATATATTCTGATTATCTTTTTTGATTTCTTCTGTTTTTGTTTTGATTTTTATCTTGCTCATTTTATTTTATGGATTTGGTTTTCTGCTCTTTTCTTTTTTAAAAATTTTCAACATTGACTTCCATAAGACTTTGAGTTCTAAATTTTATTCCCCTCCCTCCCTCTTTTCACCATTCCCCAAGATGGTGTGCAATCTGATATAGGTTCTACAAATACACCATATTAAACATATTGTCACATTAGTCATGTTGTAAACAAGAATTAGAACCAATGGGAGAAACCGCAAGAAAAAAGAAACAACAAAAACAGAACAAATAGAATGCTTCTATCTGCATTCAGACTCCATAGTTCTTTTTTCTGGATGAGGTCAGCACTTTTCATCAAGAGTCTTTTGGACTTGCCTTGGAACCTTGTATTGCTGAGAACAGCTAAGTCCATCAAAGTTAGTCATAGCACAATGTTGCTGTTACAAAGTACAATGTTCTTCTAGTTCTGCTCACTTCATCCAGCATCAGTTCATGTAAGTTTTTACAGGTTTCTTTTCTGCAATCCACCTGCTCATTATTTCTTATGGAACAATGGTAGTCAATCACATTTGTATATCACTTATTCAGCCATTCCCCAATTGATGGACATCCCCTCAACTTCTAATTCTTTGCTACCACAAAAAGAGCTGCTATAAATATTTCTGCACATGTGGATCCTTTTCCCATTTTTGTGATCTCTTTGAGATACAGACCTAAAAGTGGCATGGCTGGATCACATGCTATACACATTTTTATAGCCCTTTGGGTATAGTTCCAAATTGCTCTCCAGAATGGTTGGATCAGTTCACAACTCAACCAACAATACATTAGCGTTCCAATTTTCCCATGTTTTCTGCATCACTTACCATTTCTTGTTTTATCATGTTAGCCAACCTGATAGGTATGATGTGGTACTTAACAATTCTTTTGATTTTCATTTATCTAATCAATAGTGATTTAGAGCATTTTTATATGACTGTAGACAGCTTTAATTTCTTCCTCTGAAAACTGCCTATTCATATCCTTTGACCATTTATCAGTTGGGAAATGACTTCCATTCTTGTAAATTTGACAATTCTCTATGTATTTGAGAAATGAGACTTACCAGACACACTAGTTGTAAAATTTTTTCCCCACTTTCCTGCTTCCCTTCTAATCTTGGTTGCATTGACTTTGTTTGTAAAAAAAACTTTTCAATTTATTGCAATCAAAATTCCTTCTTTTACTTTTCATAATGTTCTCTATCTCTCATTTGGTCATAAATTCTACCATTATCAATGAATCTGACAGGTAAACTACTCCTTGCTCTCTTAATTGGCTTATTGTATCACAATTTATGTCTAAATCATGTACCCATTTTGACTTTACTTTGGTATACAGTGTAAGATTTTAATCTATGCCTACTTTCTGCCATATTATTTTCCACTTTTCTCAGCAGTTTTTGTTATATAGTGAGTTCTTATCCCAGGAGTTGTAATAGTTAGGCATATCAAACACTAGAGTACTAGATTAGCTACTGTCTTGTGTACCTAATCTATCCCACTTATCCACTGTTTTATTTTTAGCCAGTTCCAACTATTTTTGATGATTGCTGCTTTATAATACAATTGAAGATCTGGTATGGCTAGGCCATATCCCTTTGCATTTCTTTTCATTAATTCCTTTAATATTCTGGACCTTTTGTTCTCCCAGATTAATTTTGTTATTGTTTTTTCTAGTTCTATAAAATATTTTTGGTAGTTTGATTGATATGGCGCCAAGTACATTGATTTAGGTAAAACTGTCATTTTTATTATATTAGCCTAGCATATCCATGAATAAATGATATTTTTCCAATGATTTAGATCTGACTTTTTCAGTGAAAAGTGTTATGTAATTGTGTTCATATAGTTCCTGAATTTGTCTTGGCAAATAGGTTCTCAAATATTTTATATTGTTTGCAATAACTTTATATGGAATTTCTCTTTCTATCTCTTGCTGTTGAGCTTTGTTAATAACATATAGAAATTCAGATGATTTATGTGGATTTATTTTATATCCTGCAATTTTGCTAAAGTTGTTTATTATTTCAATAGTTTTTAGTTGATTCTCTGAGATTCTCTAAGTATGCCATCATATCATCTACAAAGAGTTATAAGTTCCATTTCTTTTTTTTTTCTTTTATTGTTAGACCTAACATTTCATTTTTTTCTATGAGTGTTTCTTTTGTTTGTGGTCTCTCTTCCAATTACTGTTTTTATTATGTTATGGTCTATAAAGAATGTATTAACTTTTTTTCCTTTTTACATTTGTTTGCAACATCTCTGTGCCCCAGTGCACTGTCAGTTTTTTTAAAGTTCCATGTGGTGCTGAGAAATCTCTGGTTTCTTTTGTTCTCCCATTTAGAAAATGTCATATCTTTTAACTGTTGTTTCTTCACTAATTTGTTCAGTTCTATATCTTTCCTTTTGTTTATCTCTCTATTATACATTTCCAAAACTGAGAGTTTTATTTTGTATATCTTTGTTTAAATGTGTTTTTTTTATAAGCAAACAATTACATGGGTTTTTTTTTCTTACCTAATTTGTCACTTTTTCACTTTGTAGGATTGTTTAATCCATTAACATTTAAAGTTATGAATGTTAGATTTACATTTTCCTTCATCTGTCTCTAATATCCATAATATACAAAATACATAACTTTTTTCAAGTTATTATTTTTCCTCTTCTTCTGTAAACTTAGTACCATCTCCCTTCAGTTACATGGCTTTAATCTTTTTTTTTTAAGGTGTCTCTGCTCCCACTTATTCTTTTTCCTTAAGGCACATTTTCTCTTCTTGTTTGTTACTACTTTTCCTTGTTCTTTTTATTTCCTTTTTCTGTCCCTTTTTTGTCTGATTATTTCATTCTTCTCCCACTTTTCTCCTCTCAGTGAAGTAGATTTCCCTTTCTTCTCCTTGTTTAGTTCTCTTTCTCTTGTGTCATTTTCATCTTATGGAGAGTTTGCACTTGTAAAATAGAAGCAATTTTGGGATGAATTTTTGCACTCAACTTTACAATACACCAATCTCTCTCTCTCTCTCTCTCTCTCTCTCTCTCTCTCTCTCTCTCTCTCTCTTTGCTTTTTGGAGGGCAATTTGGGTTAAGTGACTTGCTCAAGGTCACATGGCTAATTTTTTTGTTAAGTGTCTGAGGTCAGATTTGAACTCAGGTCCTCCTAACTCCAGGCTTGGTGCTCTATTCATTGCACCACCTAGCTGCCCCATACACAAATCTCTTTAGCTGACAAAAAATGGTCCAGGATACCTAATTGGTTGTACTGCCTGATTGCTTTGATTGCTCTTGCTAAACTATACTACTCTTCCATGTTCTCTGAACTTATCTCACCCTATCCACCTCTATTTCTTTTCCCTATTCTGTCCCATATACCTGGAATATGAGACTTCCCACATTTCAGAGACCAGCTCATGTATTACTTCTTCCTTGAAAACTTTCTTTAATTTCAACTCTTCAGTATGCCCCCAAAATCTAGTATTTCTTCCCCTTTGGATATCTAAGCACTTTTGACCTCCCTCATGTCCAAATTCTAATACCTATTCTTTGTGATTTTGTCTGGTCTTCTTTGCTAGATAGGAGTTCTTTAAGACTGTAAACTATGTGTTTTTTTCAAGTAAGCATTTGCTATGTCATGGTGTTTTGCTTATAGCAGATATTTAATAGATGTCTACCAAAATGAAGTGAACCATGTTAATATTGAAAATGTTTTAAATGGCCAGCAGTAATTATACAGTTGTCTTGCTGAACCACATCTGTATTCAAAGAGGGAGATTTTTTTTGTTCTTTTTTATTTAAGGATCTCTTGGCTATTAATATTCGAGGAATTCATAGACTGGAGGCTCTAAATGAAAGATGTGAAAGTTCTAGAAGAGAGGATATGAACATTTTCTGAAATTGTTCTTCTGTCAAGTAAATATTAAATTTGCAGACAATAAATTTTAGTTTTACTAGAAATTCAGACATTGCCTTCAGTTAGCTGAAATATATAAACACTCACTAGTAAAAATATTTTTTGTCTTTCTCTGAGTAGTTTTCACCTAGTTATGTATCATGAGAATCTTTTTCTTACCATACATCATAGTCATTATTGATTTATGGTTCTAGCAGGATGCTTATTTCAGAACCTTTCCAGTGGTTCCCCAATACACAACAGAATCACTGAGAAGGTAATAAAAGCATCTTAGAATCATATAGAGAGAGCTAGAGGGGACCATAGAGCCCCTCATTTTATAGATGAGAAAAATGAGGCACAAAGTGGTTAAATGATTGCCCAAAATGACACAGGTATTCAGAGACAGAACTAGGATTTAAATTCAGGTATTTTATTCTGAATTGTATCATGCCTCTAGCTAGCTTGGTGATTGCTGCAATCCCTCACATATCAATGAGTTTATAATTCTCCTAACTTACCTCAAACACCGGGCCTGATATGTGGAGCCATCACCATCCATAGTCAATTTCTCTTCATTAGCATCCTTGTGACAGCAGTCCTACTTAGAATGCAAATTCACTGAACCTGGACCATACATACTTTATTGTTTATTCTGTTAGGGACCCTTCAAGTTAATAAAACATGATAACTCAACACAAGTGCGGGGGAGGGCACTAGGTGAGGCAGTGGATAGAGCTCTGGGCCTAAAGTCAGGCAGACTCACCTTTCTGAGTTCAAATCTGACCTCAGACATTTGCTAGCTTTGTGATCCTGGGCAAGTCACTTAACTCTGTTTAGCTCAGTTCCCCAGTTGTAAAATGAGCTGAAAAAGGACACAGAAAACCACTCCACTATCTTTGTCAAAAGCCGCATGATGAAGATTCAGACACAACTGAAACTACTGAACTACAGCAACAATGAACCAACTTAATTGAATTTCAAATTAATATGTGTATTTTTTCAAAAGCAATCTTTAAATTAAGCAAGGAATTTCTGACTTTCCTTTCTTTTCCTGTGTCATGAACTATACCTACTGTTATTTTGGAGGTTCTTTCTTTCATTATCTTGTGTCATTTTAAAGTTAATATTTACAAAGTTCTCCTTCATACATGAAAATCTTTTTATTTTTACATACAAGTAAAAAAAGAAGAAAGTCATGATTATATTTCCCAGCCATAATCTGTTTCTAAGTAAAAAAAGAAAGCTCAGATGCAGTGAGCCTAAGTTCATGTGTCATGACAATGAAAGGAGACCTAATTGAAAAGTCTGAAGAAACACATACTTTCTTCTGAAAGCAGAATTCAAAGTGGGTTAACCCCACCTCCATAGTCTTAAATAGGAACAAAATGAAGACTTTGATGTATTCTCTTTGAACTGAACTGGCTTAACTTAATTTTCCCAGCAGCTAGAAAACCCCAACAAAATTTCTGTCCCTGTGGCTAATTCTAGCAGAGAGAATGATATGCACCTATGCCCTTTAAGAGCTATGTATGTAACTTGCCAAAGCAATTTATTGATTTTAGAAAATTTAGTCACCTACCCAGTAAGTAAATGAAAAAAAAAAAACATTAAATACTTGTTTGCCCAAGTGAACAGAGATACTATTGCACTCATCAGGTAAGACAATCAAAATGCCCAGGTTTGGACGCTATCTACATGAGGTATCTTAACAACTGTAATTTCTAGAGGTATTGAAGTAATCCAAGAAACATTGTTGTATAGGCTATAAAAAGCAGGCTGAAAATGGAATCCAAACTTGCATATCCGGAAAGACAATACTTTTTATCCCCTTGTGGCTCACATTAACCTTGGCTACATAGGTGGTATTTCCACCATTATAAAGTAATGGAAACACAATCTCAGAGTTGGAAGGGACCTCAAAAGCCATATAGTCTCACCCATCCTTGTGCAAGAATTTCTTTTTTAACATGCTCAACAAGTAGTCACCTGACCTTTGCTTGAAAAACCCCAGCAATGAAAAACTTCACTCTCTGTTGATGTAGCGCATTTAATTTCAGATAGTTCTAATTATTAATAGGTTTTGCTTTGTAGTACTTAAATTTGCCTTTTTAATTTTACCCAATTTCTTCCAGTTCTGCATTATATGGCCAATCAAAAGAATTGGAATCCCTCTTCCAGTTGACAATGCTTTGAATACTTGGAAGACTGAATACTTCAAAGCAGTTGACAATTCTTTGAATGCTTTGAAGATGGTTATCCTGTCTCATAATAAATCTCTTTTTCTTACTAAACATACCCAGTTACTTCAAGTCCCTTTGTCATCCTGGTTGTACAACCGAATGTTCTCCTGTTTATTAATGCCCTTTTTAAAATGTGGCGCTCAAAATTGGACACAGTCATTTAGATGGGGTCTGACATGATCTTTTAAAAAAATGAATTGTAATATTGCACTGTTGTTTAGTCATTCAATCATGTGCTATTCTTTTTTTTTTACCCCATGAAACAGCATGCCACACCCTTCTTGCCTCCGCTATCTCTACAAGTCTGATCAGGTTCATGTTAATTATTTCCATGACAGTATCTATCCACCTCATTCTCTGCCATCTTCTTTTCCTCTTGCCTTCAATCTTTCTGAACATCAAAATCTTTTGCAGTGAGTCCTATCTTCTCATAATGTGACCGAAGTATTTAAACTTCAGCTTCAGTGTTTGACCTTCCAGTGAATAGCGTGAATTAATTTCTTTAAGTATTGACTGATTTTTCTTCTTGCTGTAGTCTCCTCCACAAACACAATTTGAAAGCATTGATTCCATGGCACAAATCTTTCCTAAAAGTTCGCCTTCACAACCATACATTGATACTGGAAAAACCATAGCTTAAATTTGCTTTTGAAACTGATGTTCTGATATTTTTTTGATACATATTAAGTATGCTGTCCACTAAAACACCCAGCTGTATTTCAGATGAACTGTATTATTCATATGACGTCCATCTAAATCTTTTAACTTACCTTTTGGAAACTAAATATGAACCTTTGAATTATGTTTCTGAGTTGTTTCAGTCATCTCTGACTCTTCATTACCCCATTTTTGGTTTTTTTTAGGCTTTTTGGAAGGCAATTGGAGTTAAGTGACTTACCCAAGTCACACAGCTAGTAAGTGTGTCAAGTGTCTGAGGCTGGATTTGAACTCGGGTCTTCCTGACTTCAGGGCCAGTTCTCTATTCCCTGCACCACCTAGCTGCCCCCAGTTTTGGGGTTTTCTTAGCAAAGATCCTAGACTGTCATTTCCTTCTCCAGCACATTTTACTGGTGAGGAACTGAAGCAAACAAGATTGTGACGTGCCCAGAGTCACACAGCTAGTAAGTGTCTGAAGCCAGATTTGGACTCATGAAGATGAGTCTTCCTGATTTAAAGCCCAGTGCTTTATCTACTTTACCACCTACATTTGAATTTAGTTATTCAATTTCACCTTATTAGATTAATTTCACTGTTTTAGCTCATTATTGGCTTGTTATTAGCTCTTTAGAGACTGATCTCACCATTGCATGTGTTAGCTATCTTTTCCAGCTATTTGCTCTTATTTCTTTAAATTTAATAAATATACTACCTACTCCTTCCACCAAATCATTGATAAATATGGATTGGGTCCAGCACCTGAAGAGCTGGACTTACAAATCACAACCAAGCTGGGTAGTTTCTTTTAAAAAATGACAACTTTCCCCCCATTTTTGTTACCATGTACATTTGTCCCTGGGAGATCTCAGAGTAGAGGTCAAACATTACTCATGTTCAGCTCTTCATTAATGTGAGCAAAAGGATCTTCAGTACAAACAACCCCTCCCACCTCCCACACACGTGCAAGCAATCAAGGCAATAATGCATATATAATATATAGAAGTCGTTATTTTACCCCAGAGAAAATTCAGAAAAAAAACCATAAGAGATTCCCACTAGACCATAAGCAATCTGCATAGTTCAATTTTTTTCTGTGGAATATCATCTTTCCCCTATCACCTATATCGTTCTTCAGACCTATAGTACCACCGTAGTGTTTGGACTCAGCCTTGAAAGAAAAATGAACTTGGGTTTGGTAGAGACCCCGAGGAACAAGTACCATTCTACAGTGTCAAATTACTATTCTAAATGTTTGGGCTTATCCCCAGAAGGAAAATGGATGTAGTGCTGCTAAAGCGGCCATTCCCTTCGGAGTGACCTGCGTTATCCAAATAACTAGAGGGCACAGACCAGGACTTTAAATCACCCCACACCTTTCCTGATTCTTTCAATGAATAACTGTTTCGTATTCTTAAAAACTGTATTACTTCGTACCCCAAATATTTACATGTGTATATGTTTTACCTCCCTTTCATTAAAAAAAGTAAATTCTTGACAGCTTCTCATTTGCCTTTGAACCCCCAGTGATTAGCACAGTGGTTTGAATGTGGTACATGATTAATAAAATTCTTGTTGAATTGAATTTACTAATTTAAAAGAAAAACAGTCAAGAGACAAGAGAATTCTGTGATGATGAACAGCAAGAAGGCAAGTGTTTGATCATAAATCATCCTTTTGAACCTTTCTTTGAATATTTTAAAATCTGTTTCAAAATCTAGGGTGCAGAGTCTTCCTGGATTTTCTGCCTTTCCTATCATAAACTCTCAAATGTCATGGTCATTTTTCTCCAAAATTTCTTCAGGGAATTACAACATAGAGAATCTGAGAAAGTATTTAGAGAAATAAGATTAATCAGTGCTATATAATGGGTACAGAAATGAAATGCCACAACATTTATAAAGACCCATTTTTGTGAGGTTTCTTGAATAAGGCTTTTGGATGAGGTGAGTTTTAAAAACTGTGTTGTTTTTATAGGGAGAATTAGGAGTGTCAGGGGTGCATTTCAGATAGAGAGAGTTTAAGTAAAGGTTTAGAGGTTGAAATATTCAACTGATCTTTGCCTCATCTATTCTGTGCTCTCCTAGACTATGAAGGTTTATGTTGTATATAAGTTTATTGGAGGGATGTTGTATTTTTCAGTTATTACATGGAGAGTGAGTGTGTGTGGAATGGGGGAAATTGAGATTGTGATAAACGGAATATAGGATTTATCTTTTGTCTAATTTTTGTTGTTATTGTTAAAGGGAGGAGAAGTTGAGTATTTGGAATGAGAATGTAATTTTCCCCTTCCACATTTTCAAATCGACATTTTCTTTTCTCTTACTTTATCATGTTGGCTATATAATATCACAACTACATATATCTGAAGAGATTCAGATGGGCAGGTTGCCTATGTTCTTTCCACCTTTGCTATTTTGTGAGGTTCACAAAAAGGCAATGAAAAGTGACAGTTTTCAGTGCAGAAATGTTGAGCAAGGTGTTGACAGAAGTATGGGTCTTTCTCAGCAAGTTATGGCAGGTTATGCCAGGGAAGAGACTGGTTCTTAGTTCAATGACTTATTTTGGGGGGGTGGTGGTTATTTTGAATTCCCTTCATCACATTCCCATATTCAATGTCACTTCAGAATCAAATTTTTTTATTCTACTTCCTACCTTCCCCTTGATTTACACACAACCGCCAAACCACCAAAGCAGGTGTAGAGTGGATTCCAAACATAGACAGCCTGACCTGGGTCCTCCTCTTGACCCTAATGCCCATACCAAAAGTATGTTGCATTTAGGTATACCGTCCTTGTTCTTATGGTAGTCAATGCAATCCCTCTTTATTCAGAAATTAACAATTTATTTAACTTTCAGTGGCCCTTTTCTTCTGAATACCCCACAGTTCTAAACTTGAGAACTTTTGTTTTAGGGACACCTAGCATTAGAAAAATGAGGAAAAAAAAGGAGAAAATAGTAAAAACCAGGAGAGTTGGTGGGGGGAGTAGAAAGATAAAAAGACCACAGGTAGAAAATCTCAGGATGATAAAAGAACACAATTCCTTTCACTACTATAGCCTTAATAGAGAAATTTCCTAACACTGGTAGCTGACTCTTTTAATTACTTTTGTCTCTTCCTATTGGTAACCAGGTTCTTGTACCACTGCCATTCTGGCCATTCTCCTTAACATGCTTCTAGTAGCTCCTCTGTCCCTTTCTGTTCCTCCCTTAAGTTCCTTGAGGGCAGAGGTCATTTTGTTGGTTTTTATTTGCATTTCCAGCTCAGAATTAGAGCCTGGCCGTTAGCAAGTGCTTAATAAATGCTTTATCTATTGCTCTATGAGAATTTGAATTACACTTCAATAGTGATTATAGTTGTTTTAAAAGACTGGCGAAAAATCACTTGAAAAAATGTACCTGGTTGGGGGGGGGGGTAGAGTCAAGATGGCAGAGTAGAAGCAGGACCTCCTCTTGGCTCCAGTTTCCACCTTCCCCAATCCAAGTAAAAGGGGACTCTAAACAAACTTTGGAGCTGCAGAGCCCACAAAATGACACAGAGAAGCTAACCTCCCACTGAGGACAGCCCAGCAGGCTGGCAGCAAGTGGCCAGCTCAGGGCTCTGGGAGCCAAGTCTAGCCCCACGCTGGAGGTTTTAGCCCCAGGGTGGGCCTGACCAGCGGCCAGCTGGAGGGACTCCAGATCAGCAGCACCTGTGGCCATCTCCAGAATTATCAACACATAGATGCTAAGGACAAAGTGAAAGGTCAGTGCAGTGTGGACTTTGGGACCAAGTTGTTGGGAGTGCCTTGGCTTTTGCCCCTGGGGTGAGAAGCCACTGAAGAGCCATGGCCAGCAGCTACAGCCAAGTGGCAGCTTCAGCCCCTGCCCTGCAGAGTGTAGGGGGACCAAGCGACCAGTCTGAGGGGTAATCGCTCTTGCATTAACCTGCTTGGATCTGGATTGCTGTCTAGGGTGGGGAGGTCCTAGGGTGTGTGTGTCCAGTTTGCAAGAGTGTGTGGAGGTTTCAGCAAGGACACCCAACTTATACCTACGGCAGCTGAGAAAACCCCAGCATTTGGTACAAAGCTCCCCTGTCTGGTAGCAGAGTCCTAGTGTGGCAAAAAGCCCAAAAGTCATGAGTGGCAACATGACCAGGCAAAGGAAACAAAGCAAACAGAAGACTTCAACATCAGACTCCTATTTGGGGGACAAAAAGGATTGAAGCATGGAACAGGAGGAGGACAACAAAGTCAGAACTCCTGCACCAAAAGCTTCAAAGGAAAATACAATTTGGTTACAGGCCATAGAGGACCTTAAGAAGCACATAAGAGAAGTGGAGGAAAAATTGGGAAGAGAAATGAGAACAATGCAAGAAAATTACAAAATGAGAGTCCACAGCCTGCCTGAGGAAAATAACACTTTAAAAAACAGACTGACTCAATTGGCAAAAGAGGCTCAAAAAGGCAATGAGGAGAGGAATACCTTAAAAAGCCGAATTTGCCAGATGGAAAAAGAATCTCAAAAGCTCAATGAGAAGAATCATTCCTTCAAAATTATATTGGAGCAAATGGAAGCTAATGACTTTATGAGAAATTAAGATGCTGTTAAACATATCCAAACAAATGAAAGAATAGAAGGCAATGTGAAATATCTCATTGGAAAAACCACTGACCTGGAAAATAGATCCAGGAGAGATAATTTAAAAATTATTGGACTATCTGAAAGCCATGATCACAGAAAGAACCTAGAAATCATCCTCCAAGAAATTCTCAAGGAAAACTTCCCTGATGTTTTAGAACCAGAGGACAAAATAGAGGTTGAAAGAATCCACCAATCACCTCCTGAAAAAGATCCCAAAAAGAAAACTCCTAGGAAAATTATAGCCAGGTACAGAAATTCCCAGATTAAGTAGAGAATATTACAAGCAGCCAGAAAGAAACAAATTGAATATTGTGGAAACACAATCAGGACAACCCAGGATATGGCAGCTTCTACACTGAGGGATCGAAGGGCTTGGAATGTGATATTCCAGAGGTCAAAGGAGCTGGGATTAAAACCAAGAATCACCTATCCAGAAAAACTGAGTATCATGTTTCAGGGGAAAATATGGTCATTCAGTGGAATAGAGGACTTTCAATCATTCTTGCTGAAAAAACCAGAGTTGAATAGAAAATTTGGCATTCAGATACAAGAAGCAAGAGAAGCATGAGAAGGTTAACAGGGAAAAGAAATCATAAGGAATTTATCAAAGTTGAACTATTGACATTCCTACATGGAAAAACAATAATTGTAGCTGATGAAACTTTTCTTAGTATGAAAATAGTTGAAGGGAATACAAATATATATATATATATATATATACATATATGTCTATATGAGGGTATATGGGCATATGAATACATATGTGAATGTGTGTCAATATTTTTACAGGTACACATAGATAGAGAGCACAGGACCAATTTAATGGGAAGGGATGATACTTAAAAGGTAAAATTAAGAGGTGAGAGAGGAATATAATGAGAGGAGATGGGGAGAGCCAAAATGGGGTAAACTATCTCATATAGAAGAGGCAAGGGAAAATGGTTACAATGGAGGGGAAGAATAGGAAGACAAAAGGGAATGGTTTAACCTTATTTTCATTGAATTTGGCTTGGGGGAGGGAATGAAATACACACTAAATAGGGTATCTCACCCTGAAGGAGAATAGGGAGGAAGAGGATGAGAGGGTGGATGATGGCAGGGAGGGCAGGCTGGGGGGTTGAGGAAAGTTGGAAGCACCCACTTTTGAAAAGGGAGGCAATCAAAGTAAAGAATAGAACGAGTGGGAGGTGGGATAGGAGGGAGGGAAATATAGTCAGTCTTTTACAATATATCTACTATGGTAATATTTTGAATTAGCTACACATGTACAACCTATACTGAATTGCTCATCTGCCCAGAAAGGGTGGGTGACAAGGGAGGAAGGGAATGAATCTGGAATTCAAAATTTTAAAATCAAATATTAAAAAAAATATGTGTATATATATATATATACATATACTATTATTAATACTACTTTACATGTAATTGGGAAATAAGATATACGGGCTCTGGGGCGTAGAGATCCACCACGTCCTGCTGGAAAAGTTGAAAGGGGTATGGGAGAAAATATGGGAGAGATAAGATTGGAGGAGGGGATATCCTGTGGGACTGCTATTTTGGGGCAGTGGGTAGGGGAAAAACAGGGAGAAAATTTGTAACTCAAAATCTGGCGGAAATAAATGATGTAAATCAGAAGTTAATAAAGCATTTGGAAAATGGAAAAAAATGTACTTATTCATACTCATGCAAAAAGTTTATATTTCAAGTATGTGATTTCTTTGCCTAGTGTTCTTTGTTTGATTCCTCTCCATGGTCATGTGCATTGTGTATGGTGCTTAAAAGATCTCTTTTGCTCTTATGTTCTGAGCAACCTCATTTCTCTGAGTTTCCCGGTCTTGGTGTTTTAATGTTCTTTTCAGTATCTCACCAGCTAGGCAATCCAGTCTGTAAATATGTTTAGGTATTTGGGGAAAGAGAAGGGGAATAAAGAGTTTTTGGGTGCCTTTTAAAGTGCCAAGTAGAGTATGCAGATCTTTGGATGAGTTGTACTAGGGCTCATTCCTATCTAAGGGGGTCTTGAGTGAACAAAGTGTGCTGGGCATGGCTATTTCCCCATTATATTCCCATGGACTTGTGATTTTTTAAAGCTTTATAAGTTGCAGTAGTAGGTGATACTTGTTCTTTGAGCAGAAATTACTCCAAAACTATAGATCGGTTTCCCCACAGAACCTGAAGAAGATTTGGGAAGATGATATTGGAATATAAGGAAACACAAAAGCTCCCATAGGCATACACAGTCTACTTGAAAGTAAGTCCTTTTCTAGTCAAAGACAATTCCTTTGGGAAAAAAAAATGACAATCAGGGAATTTTAGAGGTTCTAGAGATCTCAGGGAATCTCAGAGTAGATAGGGACCTCACAGACCATTTAGTTTACATTGGAATATAAGCTCTGAAATAGAAGGTAAGGAATTATTTCATTCTTTCTATTTTTGTCTCCACTGATTAGCATAGAAATGGGCACATTTTATGTGCTTATTAAATTTGTGTTGATTGGTTATTGGGTAGGCGACTCTGTAGCACGGTGACTAGATACTGGACTTGGAGACAGGAATAGCTAAATTTGCATCCTCCTTCACAAACACAAGCTATGTGCCTCTTGGGTAAGTCACTCAGCCTCCGTTTAGTGACATTTTTCATTTCTGTTTTTGCATCAATTGTGTAAATTGTGCTCCTGGTTCTGCTTACTTTAGTATGCATCAAGTAATAGACAACTTCTTATATGTCTCTGTATTATTCATATTAATCATTGTTCATGGCACACCAGCCTCATGCAATCATTCACCACAGTGTGTTCTGCGTTTCCACAACTGATGACACCCACTTTGTTTTCATACCGCTGCCACCAAAAAGCATTTCGCTAGGCCAAGGTCTATTATTGAGTCTTCCCAGCAGCTAAGTGGCATAGTGGATAAAGAAGTGAATCTGTAATTAGGAAAACCTGGGTTCAAGGCTGTCCTAGGACACTTGCTAACTCTGAGTCGGTTCACTCTTGTCACAGTAGACAAGTCACCTTACCTCTGTCTGCATCGGTTCTTTCAATTGTTAAGAGGATAATGATGGCATCTACCTCTCAAAGCTGTCATGAGGATAAAAGGAGATAATATTTTGTACAGCACACGGTAAGACTTGAAGTACTATGTACATTCCGTCCATCCCGATTATCTTTGCATCACTGCTTCCTTTGTTCAATGCTCACTAATAATTCCTTTAATCGCATATCCCAGGATTAAAGCGCACTGGCCTATAGTTTGCAGATTCTCTACCCTTCTTATATTTGAAAATGGAGACACTTTCACTTCTCTGATCTTGAAGCATCTCTTCCTTTTTCCATTTTTCATCTATCACCAGTAGTGGCTCAGTAGTTAGCTACTCTGATTGGCTATCAGGTTGGTGACATGAGATCTTCAAAGGAAGTTAGTTTCTCTTCTAGCGTTTCCCTACTCATCATGGGTTTCAACTCCTCCTTAAATATTTTTGTTCTGTCTTTTCAAATCCAAAGAACATTCTCCTTATCAGAAAAACACAGATGTAAAATGCAACTTGAACAATACTCCCCCCCTCTCCCTTTATTATCATCCCATCCATTGTAAGAGTAATTCTATCTCTTTCCCCTCTTTTTATTTTTAGAATTCCTTTCCAAACTCAATTCATTTGGAACTTTTGCACTCCTTACAGGACCATGCCACGCTTTTATATTTATCTTCCATTATTTAACCTTGTTTTTATCTTTTGTATATATCATTAAAATAATTTAAGTTGTTTAGGTGAATATTGTGCATCCACATTTATATCTTTCACAATTCCCTTTTGTTCTTCTCAAAATTTCTCCCCCCACATTTAAACTTTCATTCTGAAAAGCCTCTTATTCTTTCCAGGCTGAGTTCTGCTTGGTACCATTTTATACCATGGCATCTTAGCCATTTGTTTTCGCTGAATCACTTGAAATCCATGTTCCCCATATCCAAGGAACATATAAGATCACACCTCGTTTTCATCCTCTGTCATAAATTCTAATGTGGAATAGTCATTTTCCTGCAAAGGTTCACACCATTTCTACTTTAGCAACCAGCTTACCATTTTAAGGTCAGAACCTTTTCTAGAATAATAATTACTCTTTTCCTCACTTCACATTTTAGTAGACATAGATTTTTGGTTTACTAAGTACCTAAAAAATGTCAGGCACTATGCTAAATTATGGGAATACAAATGCAAGGGGGAAAAACCAGTTCCTGCCCTCAAGGGGGGTTAAAAATGAGTTCATGCATGGTGGGGGTCTTCAGAGTTACATCTGGGAGGAGAATGTACATCTGGTCTGGGTGTAGCTTCAAAATAGAGGCCCTGAAAAGAACTCAACATTGGGAGAAAAGAATAGGTGATAAAGGAAGTTCCAGGATGAAATGACATTTCAGTTGTGGCATCAGATTATGAAGAGTCATAAGCACAAGTGGGAAGGGAAAGAAGAATTGCCAGCCTAGGCCTGTATCCAAAATGGAGGCCCCCCCCCATACGAACTCACCAACAGGGGAAGGGGGTAAGTATGGTGGAGGCACATTGCAGGGTTAGCATCCCCCCCACACACCAGGTCATAAGGGAACTTCTAGAATGAGGGAGCACCTGAGTCATAGGAGTCAGAGGAAGAGTCAAGAAGGGAAAAATCAAATTTCCTACTAATTCCAAATTATCTCATTTGATGATGAAGTCCTGGTCCAGAGAAATAAAGAGACTTGTTTAAGGTCAAACTGGTAGTTAATGTCAGAGGTGACCTTACAGTTCACGTGTCCCCCCTGCTAGTGTAGTCCTCTGCCTATTCCACCATATTACTAAGAAGAACAAAACATTATTTTTAACTCATATTTAATTTTCAGCATGTAAAAAAATCAGCTGACCAGAAAGGAGACTAACTTGCATTTAATTTAAAAACATGTAACTGAGGTCATTTATAATACACACAAGGTGATGTCTAAATTTCTGCTATACATATATCATATTGGCACTAAGTTTGGGAACAGCATATTTCATAAAATTAGTTCATCTTCTAAGAAGCACATTTTCAGGCTTCAGTGAATTTTGTTACTTGTGTGCAATGATCCAAATTTCCTTTTCACTTATCCCTCAGTGTTATCGTTTTTGATTTATCCTTCTGTCCTTTTTGGAGTGTTTTTTTAAAATACGATTAAACCATATAGAATAAACAGGAACAATTTATTTCTTTTCTGGAGAAAGAGAGGTTTCAAAATATGATCAGATAGTTGTAAAATGGGACCATTCTTGCATTCAGTTTACTATTAAAAATTGTTAAAAGTTGAAAGTGTAAACATATATGCATACATACACACATACATACATATACACTAGTTTTGTTTTCTTCCCCATTCTTGAAAATATCACTTGGTAGCTGTCAGATTTCTTCTTACATCATAACTCTGAAATGTGGGTAGGTGGGGAAAGTATCTTGGCACTTAAAATGCTGTATTTGAAAAACAGTTGCTACATTTCAAAACAAAGGAATAACAGTGATTCTTCCCCCAGAACATCATGTAAGAATTCCAGCTGATGAAATGATCCATGAGAGCACGTTTGGGTCTTCTATATTCCCCTAGAATTGTAACCAGTCAATAGTAACTATGATGGAAAATTCCAGTTTAAATAGAATAGGGCCATGCTGTTTTTTTTTTCTGGGAGAGGGATCATAGATCAACCCCTATGTAGTCACATCTGTGCAGTGCAAATTGCAATTCATGCTATAAATAAAAACATTCAGTCATCCAGATGGGTGTGGTGTGTAGATGACATCTGAGGAGTAAGTTGGGCACTTCTCACCCTTCCTGATCTCCCTATACCACACATTTTAGCACTAATTTATACTCTGCTCTAAGTTATTTTTAAAATCATTTTCATGTATTCAAATTTTTTCTAGACTATATTAGTAATAATAACATACAATGCTTTAAAGTTTGAAAAAAGTCATTTACAATAACCGTATGTGAGATGTAGTGTTAATATCATGACCTCTATTTTATAGACAAGGGAATAAATTCTGAGAGGTTGGATGATTTATGTATAAGCATATAGCTAGCAAATATCTAAGGTTTCCAAACACCCAGTGCAATTATTCTATGCTAAGTAGTCTGTCTATACTGGAAGCACAGGGATACTCAATCATTTACATTTCTTTTCCATCACTTTCAGGGTCTTGTATGGTAACACTTAAGTGCCCAATTGGTCAAATTTAGTAATCTTCAGAAGCTTCATGAACACCTTCAGGATGCCATTCAGTGCCTGAAATAGCACTCTACTAAATCTGACCCATAAATAGGAAAGTTATTATGAAACTTCTGCAAATTTTATTTTGTTTTATTAATGAAAATACTGCTTCATTCTATTTATTGAATAAAGGCCTATCCCTACCCCTATATTCTCTACTGATCCATTCTGTTATTGTTGTTTTTTTTCCCCTAGCAGCTGTTACAAACAGCTGTACTTCAAGCATTGCCACTTTATACACGGAGGGAATAAATATTCCTCGGGCATCTGTGACTGTGTGTGTGGCCCAGGAGACATCTCAGGCTAGAGCTTGGGATTGCAAAAATAAAATGATTCTTTCCACTTAGAAGGGGAATTAATCCTTGTGGGATCTTAACTTACTTTAAAGGATATACATGAGTCAAAAAATTATTAGTCTACCAGACTAATCATCAGCCTACTAGTGTATGTTGAGAGTGATGTTTTGCTTTCTGCATTTATAAGCAGGACATAGAGGAAAACAATTTCTTCTACTTTCTTTACCTCGTTCCTTTTCTGATGAACTGGTTACACATTCCCAGTTCCCCATTTCAGGACTTTTAGACATTAGCCTGTACCATTTCTAACTCCTCTTTAATTGCCATACAGTCAGGTTTCTACCATCAGTATTCTACTGAAATTAAAAGTTTTCTTTGCCAAATATGACTGGTTTTCTCAGTCCTAATTGTTTTTGCTGCTGTTATAACATTTGATAATTTTGATCATCCTTTTGACTTCCTTGTTATTTTGCCAGTTTTCTCACTCTCTACTAACTCCTTTGATATCTGTTACCAGCTATTTTTCTTTCTATTCCTACCACTAAGCTACAAGTACATTCAAAAAGTGTAATACAACACAATATAATATATACATATATACATGTATTTGTATATGTTATGGTATGATATGGTACAGTATGTTACACAAGGCTTCTGTGTTTGGAGATCCCACAGTTATCTAAAACTCAACATGTCTAGAAATCAACTTATCTTCTCTATTGTGGAAAAATTCTATATAAGGGTCTCAGAAATCAATTATCTGTGTGACTCTGGGTAAGTCACTTAATTTCTCTTAGTCTCATTTTCCTCATTTATAAAATGAGGGGATTTGCCTCTGAAGGCTCTTTTTCCTCTAAATCTGTGGTCCTATTATTAAGTTTCTCTTAAACTTTGCCATTTCTATCAATAGCCTCAAAACACCAGTCTCCATTAATTTTTCCCTATCTGTGCTATCTCCTTCTTTCATTCCCCTTCAATTTAAAAATTGTTTTCTTTACCCTCACATTTTCCTAAAGCACCTCAGCCCCATCTTGCTGTTTGTAGTTTTCTGCTAATACACTGAACATTCTAGGACTTCCATGATTACATCAACTGAATGGAGAGGGTAATCTGTCCCTTATACTGTTATCAAAAGTGCTAATAAGAGGTGTCCCTATTTCTTGATCCATGTGTATTGTGACCTGGGTGGCCTGTTCCTTTTTTCAGTCCAGAAGGTCAAGTCTATGTCTCACATTTCATTTATCTCACCTCATTTATCTATCACAATGCAAAGAACATATTTGTAGTAGTCATTCAATAAATATTTGTTGACTCAATAATCCATTAATAGGAGTTTTAATTTCTTGTTTATGATGATTCCTTTGACAATCTAGTGAGACCTATGGACTATTTCTTAGAATAATGTTCTTAAATTCATAAAATATATAGGATTATAAGAGAAAGAAATTATATTGATAGGTTATAATGTGTGTGTATTTGTGTGTGACTCTGTCTGTATCTGTATGTGCCAAATTCATTGAACCCAGGTTAGGAACCCTGAAGCTGAGTTTATATCTAATTTCTCATTCCGAATAAAGCATTTTTTATTTAGTGAGGTGAATTAGCCTACAGGGACCATCCTTTATTCCCTGCCTGGTTCCACCTGACCTCAAAGGAGTTCTGGGGCCAGCATCCAGTAATGTATGACTCAGGGCTAAAATTCTGCTATTTAAGGTAACAAAAAGCCTCTAATTGGCAGCTAAGCAGGAAGAATTGATACCCCAGTGAACTTGTTAAAAGAGGATACAGCTTCTACTTGGAATCTTTCAACTGTGGCTCTCCAGGTGGCATCATGTGATCCTAGTGAGGTGTGGGGAAAGATTGTTCTTCTCTACAGCGGTGTCATGGCGGCCTCACCACTACTTCCTAAATAGAATGTGAACTCAACCATGCAAGCTTGCCTTTGCCTTTTTACGTTTTTTCTTTCCTGATTATAGGAGAATGAGTCCCTCAAGAGTCATGTGTTCCAAGGACCTGTGACTTTGGAAGATCCAAGCTTCCCATTCAATTGTGACTGAATGGCAGCTGGGGACGAGTTTCCAAATTGGCACTATTGTCCTTAAGAGGGTTATGAAAATTCTTTGCAGATTTTTTCCAATACTCCTTCCTGGTTCCTCCTTTGATTTCCTTGACCTGACTTTGCTTTATTAAACACCAAGTAGTATTAACAGGTATCCACCTTTAGTAGTTTGCATATATGCTGCTGGATTGGTAATGTTGAATAATTGCAGTGTTTTCTATGGTTATTAGAGGTGAAGCTACCTTTCTTTTATCAATGACTAATTCTAAAAATTATCAAGGTCTATGACAATTCTTACTTCAACTAAAAAAAAAAAATAAACAACAACTCTGAGTCTTTACCCCCTGGTAAAACTCTGTGCCTTTTTTTAAATAACTGACTGAATTTCAGTGAACATAAGACCATGACATAATAGAGTTGGTTTTCCATGGAAACAGATGTGAATATGTTCAAATTCTACTTTAATTTGGATTTTACTCTTAGAATAGAATTAGTAAATGTGTAACATAGTAAAATAAACAATATTTCTTAAAAAGAATATGTTTCACATAATAATAAAACATCTACCAATTGGCTTCAAGCTTGTTGATCACCTTAAAGTCTGAACTCACCTCTACTGAATGACACAGGAGTAATCTGGACCCAGGCATTTTAGAATATTAACAGTTAGATATAAAAAGATATGTTGTTTAAACAAAGGGTTCTTGAGATTTTTGTTTGTCATAGACCCTTTTGGAAGTCTGGTAAAATCCATGGAGTCCTTATATGAATAATGTCTTTAAATGCATAAAATAAAATACATAGGATTACAAAGGAAACTATTTTCAAATATAATTATCAAAATATATTTTTAAAATCAACTTTATGGAGTTGAATTTAAGATCCTTTGTTCTAAACTATGATACACATGTGAATTGCTAATAGTTCTTTGAGCTAGTATACCAGTATCATATTTGGGACATTACAATACTAATGCAATATTCACAGCACCCATGGTACCTATGAATATGCTGATGTAGTTCTGAATCATAAAATGTAACAGACTCTCCACATGGCAAACAGAACCAAAACATTTATTTGTAAATGTTTTAAGCATTTTAAGGACCAGAAAGCCAGATACTAACACCAGAAAGCCAAATCCATCATAGCAACCAAGAAGTTGGTACCCATAACCAATGCAGCGAGCACTAATATCCCCAAGCCTTCCCTTTGTCAGGCCTTCAAAACGAAACAGGTTCCCTTAAGCAAAAATGCTCCTCTCTCACTCACACTAGCTGCTCTGCCTCCATGCTGCTTACTCCCATCTCTGCTTGTTCTCTCCTCTGCTCCTCCCTCCTCCACCCTTCCTGTTCCACCCTTTCAGCAAGCTCCTCCCATGGTGGCCCTCATGTGATTACATTTGGCCTATTAAGGGCAGAGAAGGTCTTAATAAATATTAATATAGTTAATATTTTAATGTAATAATTTAATTTTAAATTAAATAATTAATTTAATTTAATTTAAATAATTAATTTAATAATTTAATATTTAAAAAATAAATTAAAAACATTTAATAAGGAGCTACCATGTGAGAAGAGGTGAACTAATCATGTGATGGGTATAAGACTGCTTCTTCTCAAATACTTATTAAACATAAACCAAAACAAAGCAAAGCAAACAAAAAGCAAAGGAAGGTCTTCAGACTATTTGTTGAATCATCTATGAAGATTTTAATTGAATAGAAAATAACCACAAAGAATGAAAAGGTAAAGGCGAGCTGTAATTTGAACCAATTTAGGCAAACAAGACCATAGATCCATTAAAGGATTCATTAGAATAAGTACTTTCTATGAAACTCTCAGAAAACAAAAACAAAATTTTTTAAAAATATTTTATTATGGAGAAATGGGTGATAAATGTAAGGCAGTGAATATAATTCAAAATTTGAAAATTATACATTAATATTGCTAGGCACAATAGAAATAATAATTAAATACTCAAATGGATCTATAATTTCTATTCCCTCCAAGGCTACATGTTGTAACATACTCATGCTTCTTTGTCCTGAATGACTCCTGTTCATATCATTCCTTAAGTTCATCACCGAGGCTTCAACAAATGTAATAGAGGTTTCAATCTATACCATATTATACACCTGATATTCCTTACCATGCCCAATTGACCATCCAATATTATTTTTCTATAGTACATTTACCTGAAGACATTTAATTTATTTAGCATGCAATTAGAATCTGACCCCAAAAAGCCCCACATTCAACAACAAAGAAACTTTTGTCAAAAGTATGTAATAGTTCAAATTTTCACATTGATTATATCTAAAAATATATGCTTCTGCATTTCAAGCTAATTAGCTCTCTCAATGGAGGTGACAATAGATTTTATTGAGGTGATTAATTTTTGGTCATCTGCACTCATTGTTTATCCCAGAATTGTTTTTCAAAGTTTTTTTTTTAAATTTCTTTCCATTGCATAAAATGCTTTCCTAGTTCTACTCATTTCACTTACTGTCAATTTATAAAGGTCTTTCTAGTTTCCTTGAAACTGTCCTTTTCATTGGTATAATATGGAAATTCAAATAATTTGTGGGGATTTATTTTATATACTACAACTTTAATGAATCAACTGCTTTAATTGATGTTTTTTAGTTGACTCCTTGCAGTTTTCTAAGACATCTTCATATCATATACAAAAGTCATATACATATCATATTCCAAAAATAAATTTGTTTATGCCTATTCCTGAAATTTCTTTTTCTTTTTATTATTGTGGCTAGCATTCCTACTGTACTACTATACATTTAATAATAGTGATGGTAGCAGTTGGCATCCTTGATTTAATTCTGACCTTATTTGATAGACCTTTCATTCTTCTCCATTATACTCACACATACATACACGTACATATATGTATATACACACACATATATATTAAATTATTTTTGTATCTAGATAGAGATTATTTGGATATAGAGAGATATTATTTACTACATTAAGAAAAGAAATATTTATTTATATGCCTTAAAGTATTTTAATAAAAATGGTTGCTGGACTTTGACAGAATTCACTTTTAAATTTGTTTAGTCCTGGAACTTTTTGCCTTTTAGAGTATACTTATTGATTGTTCATCTCCTTTTTTCTGATACTGGGTTATTTAAATTGTCTATTTTTCCTTTCATTACCCCGGATATTTTAAACTGAGTTTTAAGTTTTGTTAGCATCTAAGTAGACAAAACAGTTCCTTTTAATTTCTTTTATTACTTACATGATTGTTTTGAACTCCCTTCTTTCATTTTTAAAATAAACAATTTGATTTTCTCTTTTTTTAAATATCAGATTAGTTAACTTTTTGAATCTTCTTTATTCCTTTAAATAGCTCTTAGTTCCATTTATTGTCATAGTTTCAATTTTATTAGCTTCTGTTTAAATTTCAGAATTTGTCCATTGTTACTTGAAAGTTTTAAATTTGTTGTTTGAATTTTTTTAATTTGTGGGCTCAATTCAATGTTGTCTTGTTTCTCTTTTGGTATTCTGTCCTACTATTTTCATTTTCTTTGATGAAATTCTCTACTATTTCTATAATTTGCAGTTTTAAAAGACCCACTATTTCTTTAGAATAATATTATTTTGTCGCCAAATATTTTTTAATTTTATATATAATGGACCTTTATTAAATATTATTTTATTTCATCACAACCAATAATTGATGTTCTTAATATATATGCTGTCCTATATATTTCTTAAATATATGCACTGATACCTGGTGTAATGGAAATACAGATTTAAAGATCTTCCCTGCCCCTAGGCTAACGTGCACCTGGAGCCTGGGGTGGGAGGCTGGTTTTTCAGTAGATACTTTTTGATTGGCCAGTGGGTCAATAAGGTTGTTACATTCTCTGAGCCAGGAGAAGGCTATATAAGCCCTGATGTGTAGCTTTGTTTTGGGACTCACTTTGAGAAGTGTTCTGTGATTTGATCTGAATTCTGGGAAGCCGTTGTTGAGAGTCCCCCGGCTTTGAAAAACCCAGAATGTGGAAACCCAGATGTTGACTGGGTATGGATGTAATGGTTGGACAGTTTGGAAATCTGTCTACTTGATGTTTCTGTCTTCATAATTATGCCTGTATACTTTTGAGGTTCAGGGTGCTGACCTTTTCTCCTGAACAAGGTAAACGATATATGTCTGACTGATTAAAGTAAGCTTGTTAACCCATTTTGAGTTGCTTTCCTTTAACAAAGCAGATCCAAGAACCTGTGGTAGCTGCAAACCCTGAGGACGCTTGGGGTGCTTGCTGCTACACCTGGTCAGACTACTTTTGTTACTCACTAATCACTAAGTATCATCTCTAATTTTTCTAAAGCTCTAATCAAATTCTTGATTTTTTTGTTTCCTTAAGTGAATTATATATATATATATATATATATAATCAGATTACCCCCTGCTCCTCATTTCACATTTTAAGATACCTTCAACCCCTATTTTCTCCTTCACCTCATCTCACAAAAGGAATGGCTCCTCTAAATGCCAAAGCAAACTTCTCTACATATACAAGTGGTCCCATTTCACCTCATATTCTCCAGCAGATTGTCATCTCTATCATCTCCATTCTTTCATTTATATTCATTATCTCCCTGTCCACTATTTGTCTACTGCCTACAAATGTCTCAACCCAGCCCTCACTTTATCCACCCATCTCTACTAGCTATCATGCTATGTCTCTGCTCTCTTTCATGGTCAAACTCTTTGAAAAGGACATCTTAAATTGGTACCTACATTTTCTTTTCTTTCTCCTCTCCTTATTCCCTTAAGCCTGGCTTCCAAAATCATCATTTCATTGAAACTACTATCTCCAAAGTCACCAAATGATTCCTTGATTCCTAAATGCAGTGGTTGTTTCTCCATCCTTATACATCTCGATCTCTCTGCAGCCTTTGACAGAATCCATTATACTCTTCTCCTTAATATTCTCTTCTTTCCAGGTTTTTTCTGACACTATCTGTATTCTCTTCCTTATTGTAACACTGATGGCCTTTGTTTTTTTCCTTTGTTGTATCTTCATTCAGGCTATGGTCACTAGCAATGGGTGTCTCCAACATCCTACCATTTCTTTCTTCATAACATTTTTGCATTGCCTTTACCCTGGTTCAGGCTTTTATAACCTTCTACTTGGATTATTACATTAACATGCTGATTGGACCTTGAGCTTTTTACTCTTGTCTCTCCCTACTCCCAACTATCTTCCATTAAGTTTTCAAATTAATCTTCCTTAAGCACAGATCTTATCATTTCACTCCCCTCTCCAATTTAGTTAAACTCCAGTGCCTTCCTATGAACTCTAGCATCAAATAATAAATCCCCTCTTTGACTTTAAAGTCTCTAATTACCTGGGTCTTTCTTTCCTTTTTATTATTACTATATCTTATTCTCATTGTCATACTCTGTGTAAGCAGGCTGGTTTCACTGAATTACAGAATATAACTCCACAAGGCACTCCATCTCCCCACATTATATTTTCACTGGTTATTTCTGATGCATATAATTCTCTTCCTCTTCATATCTGCCTCTTGGATTTCCTCAGCTAAAATCCCCTCTTCTTCTACAAGAAGCATGTTCACAATGATAATGTGCCCCTACATTCAATCTGTGGTATATTTTTTTCAATTCTCCAACAGGAATACAATAACACTTTTAGAATATTGGTACAAAAAAGAGAAGTCTTTGTTTCTGGGACATTAGGGTTATGAATTTAGGAATTTCCTACCAAAAATTGTGTAAAAATTCAATATGGGGAAATTGAGTCATTGTGCTATGATATAAAGAGAATTCAGAAAGCCTAGCATCAAATTTAGATGTTATCACTATCTGTGTGCATTTGGACAAGTTTTTCTCCTCTATGGACTTTAATTTTATCATCGATAAGAGGATATGAGGAGACTGAATTAAATAGTCTTCCCTAAATTCCATGATCCTCTGAGATGATACAACCTGAAAATTGCTGCATAAATTATTCACTAATTTTAAACTCAAACTTCAAAGATTAAAAAAGGTGGCAAAATTTTATTTCAAAATAGTACTCTTCAACAAATTAGTTAATTTTAGTGATATATACATTTTATAGGTTAATGTATCTTAGTGATAGAACCAAATATATGATGCCACAGTAAAAAGTGTTTGTAAACATCAATAAATATTGTGTGAGAGCTGGTACATGTATATTCCATAGATTTGGAATATATTTTTGGCAAATGTTTTAGTTAATGTCATTATCAAAAATATTTATTAATCATTTGATTGTCCATGGAAGTGTTCTAGATGATTTATCAAAAAAGTATGAGTTCTTTATGGAACTTCAAATATTTGGCAAGCAATTTTATGTCATCATAAATATTCTGATAAAGTTGGGATAATGATCTCTTCCTTCTGAGAACCAGAGAATTTGTGACATGTTTTTTCTTCAAATGAAAGATGTTGTCTGCAAATGACATTGCATAGTTTGCCAAATATTTGCAAATATGAAGTTTGAAAATTTCAGTATACATGATGTCCTGGAATTTATCTTTTTCTTATACCAATAATAAACTATTTTAATATAGTTCAAGGGGAAGGAAAAATGTGGCATGTTTTACCTGCCGACGTGCTTCTATGACATTTGAATGGTCAGCTTTATCCTTTCTGTAAGAACAACACAGTATGCTTATACTAGTAGGGATATAGAGTGATCATGGTGCTGGGATCTCTGGACATCCATTCCTATACATTTTATTCCTTTTTTTGAATTCTACAAGCAAGATGTTATAGCTGCTATATCTCTTCCAATATAACTTCCTCACCAGAATATATCATACATTTAAACTGGGATTATGTGACAAAATAGGGTTTGCTATATAGAATTTCACTTTATGGCAATTTTATATAATATATTATTTTTGTCTGTTGATGGTTAGTGTTTATATAATTCATTAGTTGTTTGCAAAAAGCTTTCATTTGTGTCACTTGAGAATCTCTGTAAACTGTTCAGCTCATGTCCTTTGGACCTTCGTTTTCTTAATCCTACAGAAAGATAATGTGCCACTCTAACAATTATCTAGTGTGGTTGTGTAGTATCTAAGTTGTCTACTTTCTAGTGGATAAGGTGGCCCAGGTCCTTATCAGTTTCTATTTAGTGAATGATCTTTCACTCACCACAGCTTCTATTTTAGACTGCTTAATCTCTTTTCAAGATTCCCACAGTAATCCCTCCCCTCATTGTGTCAGCTGAGAATCTCTTCTCATCATTCCCTGAAAAACTTATGTCTTTTGAAAAGAGCTCTCTTTTCTTCTCTCATCTTCATCTGACATCCCTCAGTTATCTTCCCCCCTATCCCTTCTTTCATTCTCATTTCTCATGAAGAGGAAGCCATTCTCCATATTATGGCAAAACACTGGAAGCATAAAAGTGATCCCATTCCATTCTGTCTTCTTCATAAGACTTATCCCTCTATCATGCTCATTCTTTAGATAATCTTCACTCTCTCCCTGTACTCTTTTCATGTTGCCTATAAACATACACATATCTTCTCTATTCTTAAAACACCCATCACCTCCAATCCACAGATTTAAAGAGAGCACAAGAGAACCAAGAGAACATTGTATACAGTAAGAGCAATATTTATTATTTAAAACATTTTTTTAATAAAAGCAATTGGGGTTAAGTAACTTGCTCAAGGTTACACAGCCAGGTATTTCTGGGTGGGTGCTAAGTGTCTGAGCCTGGATTCGATCCCCAGGTCATCCCAACACTGGAGCCAGCACTCTTACTCGCTGTGCTACCTGGCAGCCCCCAGAGCAATATTTCTTAAAGAGCTACTCTGAGTGAATAAGTTTTTTGACTATTCTAAGCACCAAAATTAGTTATAAATGATTTATGAAGAAAGATTAAGAGAAAGAACTGATAAGTAGAAGTATGTATAGAATGATTATACACAGACATGCATATATGTATACATACACACATACATACACACATATATTTGTGTGTAATGGTAGTCATCTCTAGGGTGGAGAGAAGGAAAGAAAAAGCAGAAAAAAGGAAATTACATTATAATTTTGTTATATATTTGAAAGCAACAGCAAGTTGTACATAGTGGATTTGCTGTTTCATGTACAATCATCTTTTATTGTGTTATGTTATGGAAATGCTTGTTTTATTTTATAAATTAAAAATAAAATAAAATTTCAAATAATAATAATAGACAGCACACTGTTAATTCACACAAAGTTAATTTTAAATTAGTAAAGTGCAAGAAACAGATCAAGGACATCTATATAAAGACATTTGCCTTTAACGATTTCCTAGATCACATGGAGATATGGCTCCCAGATCTTTGTGTGTGGCTTGGGAAAACCCCAACAAACCCCACAGGTCTTGTGGAAAAGAAGAAGGGAAGGTTATGGCCATAGCCTACCTCAGGACAATGGACTATCAATGTAGGAGATTGGGGGAGACAGTCGTGAAGTCAGTCGCCCCCCACTCACTTACTGACCCAATACGATTCCCAGTAGCTGGCAGCCTTGGCAAGCTAGCATTCTCTTTTCCTTTTGTTTTTGCTTCTGTTCCACAATTCCTCCTATAGTGCTGACTTCTTCTAACCAAAGACTTCTGACTAAAGGGTAAACATAGCCTGCTGAGAGGGAGCATTCCACATTTGAACAGTTCTAACAGGAATACTAATATTGACCTATGAGAAGTCTAAATTTGTCCCTTCAACTTCCACTAATTGATCTTAATTGATTTTAACAATAGAGCTAAATAGAACAAATCAAATACCTCTTCCATGTGACAAATCTTCAAATGCAGAAAAGCAGATATTATGGGCCTCCTCAATCTCCCATTCTCCAGACTTGATATCTCTAACTCCCTTACCTGACACTCATATATTATAGTCTAGGGGTGGTTACGTGGCACAGTGAATAGAGAACTGGTCCTGAAGTCAGGAGGACCTGAGTTCAAATCCAGCTTCAGACACTTGGCATTTCACTAGCTGTGTGACCTTGGGCAAGTCACTTAACCCCAATTGCCTTGCCTTCTTCTTCCAAAAAAAAAACTAACAAGAAAAGAAACATATATTATGGTCCTGCACCATCATTGTTGTCTTCCTCTGGCTATTCTCCAGTTTATCAAAGTCCTTTGTAAAATATAGTGCTCAGAACAGAATTCAGTGATCTGAATGTGGTCTAAACAGGACATGATGTAATGAGATTCTCATTGTACCAACATTATAACTCTCTTAAAGCAACATAAGATACACTTCTGTTTAACTCTGCTTCCCCCATCTTGGATTTGTGAAGCAGACTTTTTGGAAGCCAGGTATATCACTTTATTTTTCCATTAACTTTCATTTTATTAGTATTGTTCAAATATGCTAATCTATCAAAATCTTTTTGGATTTTGATTCATAATTTAGTATGTAAGTTTTTTTCTCTTAGCTTTGATTTATTTATAGCTTTAACGAACATGTTACTTTTATTATCGATAAACATATTGTATTTCATAAAGGGCCAAGAATAGATCACAAAGACACTACACTTGATATCTCCTTGCAAATTACCATTGGAAGTGTTATTGATGAATGCTTCAAAATGTAGTTTTTCATCATGTGAAATTTTGGAAAGATTTACAGCTGTACCTGTATCAAAATAATTGATTTCGATATAAAACTTTGATAAGGATCAGTCAGAAATATGGTTCATTGACAACCATATACCCTCGAGTCCCAGGATATTAGTTACTCCCTTTGTTTAAACTTCTTACAGTTCGGTGTTATATAGTACAGAACCAAGTATATACTCAAAAACAAACAAAGAAAAACTCCATAACCTCCTTTCAAGCACTGTAGTAAGAGCATTGTCATAACAAGATCAACCAATGCTCTTTGGGTTTGGTTAGTCCATAATTTTCAATTTCATCTAGTTGTTCTGATGTTTAGCCTCATCTGTCCATCTTTTTCCACAAAATAAGAAAGACAATGGCAAATGCTGCAGTAAAAGTTAGATATTTCTTCTATATTATTCTGCTCATCTTCCAGACTAGTTGGGAAATGATATTTAGGCATGACCTGTTCTTTTTTTAAATTGCTTTTATTATTTTTATATATTTTTTGGTCTTTAATAATTTGTTTGTTTACTTTTAGTTTACAAGATTCAGTTCCACAGTTCTTTGAGTTTCTAATTTTCTCTCTCACCCTCCCCACCCCCCAATGGTTGCATACAATCAAGTATAGGATCTGCAGATACTTTCACATTAGACATTAGTAAAGTTATAAAGAAGGATTTTATCAGATGGAATGAACGATGGGAAAGAGGAAAGAAAACCAATCAAGAAAAAGAAAAGAAGTAGGTAATTTGCTTCAATCTTCATTCAAACTCTGTTCTTTCTAGTTCTTTCTCTGTATGTAGACATCTCTCTCCATCATCTGTCTTTTGTAGTTGGTTAATAGCCCTGCATTGCTGAGAAGAGTCCAGTCTAACAAAGTTGGTCGTCACACATACATTGTGTCTGTAATTGTGTATAAAATTCTCCTGGTTCTGCTCTTCTCACTCAGCATCAGTTTGTATATGCCTCTCAAGCTAAATATGAAGTCCATCTGCTCCTTGTTTCTTATGGCAAAATGGTATTTCATTACATTCATATACCATAACCTCTTTAAGCCATTCCCCAAATGATGGGCATCCCTTTAATTTCCAATTCTTTGCCACCACAAAAAGAGCTGCTATAAATATTTTTGTACATATGTATCTCCCTGCCACTTCTGTGATCTCTTTGGGATACAACCCTAGAAGTGGTATTGCTGACTCAAAGGATATGAAATTACTTATAGCCCTTTGGGCACAGTTCCAGATTGCTCTCCAGAATGGTTGAATCCATTCACAACTCCACCAGCAATGTATTAGTGATCCAGTTTCCACATCCTCTCCAGCATTTATAATTTTCCTGTTTTGTCATCTTAGCCAATCTGACTGGTGATATGTGGTACCTCAGAGTTGTTTTGATTTGCATTTCTCTAATCAATAGTGATTTAGAGCATTTTTCATATGCTTATAGATATCTTTAATTTCTTCCTCTGAGAACTGCCTGTTCATATCCTTTGACCATTTATCAATTGGGGAATGATTTGTATTCTTATAGATTTAACTCAATTCTCTGTATATTTTAGAAATGAGGCCTTTATCAGAGACATTGGTTGTAAAAAATTCTTTTCCAGTTTCCCACCTCCCTTTTAATATTGGTTACATTGGCTTTGTTTGTACAGAAGCTTTTCAATTTCATGTAATCAAAATTACCCATTTTGCATTTTATTTTGCTTTCTAATTCTTGTTTGGTCATGAAGTCTTATCCTCTCCATAAATCTGAGAAGTAAACTATTCCTTTCTTTTCCAGATTGCTTACAATATCATCCTTTAAACCTAGATCATGCACTCATTGAGAATTAATTTTGGTATATGGTGTAAGATAACGGTCTATGCCTAGTTTCCACCATACTATATTCTGGTTTTCCCAGCAGTTTTTGTCAAATAGTGCATTCTTATCCCCAAAACTGGGATCTTTGGGGTTATCAAAGAGTAGATTATTATAGTCATTAACTGCTGAGTCTTGTGTACCCAATCTATTCCATTGATCTACTGCTCTATTCTTTAGCCATTACCAAGTAGTTTTGATGACTGCTGCTTTATAATACAGATTAAAATCTGGTAAAGCTAGGCCACCTTCACTAACATTTCTTTTCATTAATTCCCTTGATATTCTGGATCTTTTTTTCTTCCAAATGAATTTTGTTACTATTTTTTCTAGTTATATAAAGTAATTTAGGTAAAATTTTCATTTTTATTATATTTGCTCGACCCAGCCACGAGCAATTGATGTTTTTCCAATTAATTAGATCTGACTTTATTTGTGTGAAGAGTGTTTTATAGTTGTGTTCATATAGGTCCTGGGTTTGTTTTGGCAGGTAGATTCCCAAATATTTTATAATGCCTACGGTAACTTTAAATGAGATTTTTCTTTCTATCTCTTGCTGTTGAATTTCATTAGAAATATACAGGAATGCCGAGGATTTATGTGGGTTTATTTTATATTTTGCAACTTGGGCATGACCTGTTCTTGAATGATGTATTGGGTCTTTATTATGGCTGCTTTTTAAAAAATTACCGATATTAATAATACAATTTCCTCCTGCAGAAGTTGAAAAAGAAGCTATTGGGTTATAGTTTACAGGTTTTTTTTAAGGAATTAGAAAATTTGCCTTTTTCTAATGCTGTGATTACTTCTTCCATCCATCAAGATATTTCAAAGATCACATAGTGATTCTGTAATCAATATCCTTATTTTCTTGAGGTTTTAATTGCTCTGAACCTGATGACTTGAGCTCATCAAAAGAAGCTCAGTGCTCACTTATGATCAACCTATTTATCTTATGTTTTAATTCATTTTTAGCCATTTCCATCCTTTCCTATTTAAAGATTAATTTTCATAGGAACAGAAAATAGAATCAAAATAACAGCTGAGCAGCTCTACCTTTTCTTCATTTGGTTATGATCATTATCCCATCCACTCTGAAGAGTGGTACTGTCATTTCTTTGGCCCACATTTCCCCAATATTACTAAAACATTCCTTTTTGTTGTACTTAGTTTTCCTTACTAGTCTCTGTGAATTCTCCAACAGTCAGAACTCAGAACTTTGGCACTCTTGAATAGATGTTTATTAATGTTCTCTGTTTTTTGGCATCGCGATAACTTACTCCATTATCCCTCCTTCTTTCTCTCTCCCAACTGCAAAGGGGTGGGGTGATGCTGTCTCTTCATGTATCTTTTTTGAGTCATGTTTATTATTTATAATTTTGTAACAATAACTTTAGATTGTGTATGTTTGGTCTTTCTGGGAGGCTGATAATATTTAATTTGTCTCTAAGCATCCTGTCTTTAAGGTTATTATGTTTGTATGGAGGTTATGTTTTCTTTTACTTTCAATGTATTTTTATTCTATTCTTCCAGATTTTCTTTCATTTCTGTGACTGTATATTCCCAACCAGCTATTATCTTTTTTCTTTGATAAAATTGCAAAAATGAATTCACATTTTTTTCTCTTTTTGCCAATTTTATCTGTTGTGCAGACCATAAATTATGGTTTCTCAATTATCTTATCTATTTTAAACCATTTGGGAATTCTGTTGTGGTTGCATACTCTCTTAAGAATCTACAGAGTTCTCTACCTCATTCAGTGTCAATTAATTTTCTTTTGTTGCACTATTTATTCATAGCCATATGGGCTCATTCAGCTTATCTGAAAGTCACATTCCCTTCTCTTATAGTATTTTCCCTACTGATTTATCTGCATATGTTTAAGGTCTTTTGCTAAATTTTCTTGTTCCTTAAGGCTTTAGTAATTTCCATTTTTCCATGTTGTTCCTTATGGTTCACTTTTTGACTCTTTTCTCTTTGGTTGCAATCTCCCTGGGACCTCAACCTCAAAGTTGTTTCAGCCACTTCCCATGCTGGTCAATTCATGTTTCAATGACTTCAGTCTCTACCCTAAGTTATTTTGAGGGAATGGAACTGACCCTACCTGGATGTTGAGTTCTTTCACACAGGCTTAGTGGAATGTCATAAAACCAAACATAATATTGTTCTGCCCCAGTTTCCTCTCTTCATTGGATCTCTGGCTGAGATATGTTGCAACACAGAGCTCTGTTGTACTGTTTCCCTGAAACAGCAAGCATCTGATTTTCGTTTTCCATGGTACTGGATATGGGGACTTATACTTGAGGTCTGTTACAAGCCATTGAATTGGTTTATGCAGCCTTTCTGAAGTATGATAGGCAGTGGATTTCAGGGTGCTGAGTGATGCTTAGGATTCAGTCTTTTTTGCTGTTAGTTTATCAAAATCTTTTATGTCGTTAGGGTTTTGCAGTCCTGGACCAGTGAGACAACTACAATTGCTTTATCTCTTACACATAGTTTCTATTTTGGAGAGACTTAAATGGTTGTGAGAATTGGAAAAAATAACTTGCCCTCCATCTTATTAATCATGTGATGGAAAAAAATCTCTTCCTGAATCTAATACTGAACAGGATTTCTGACCCACAAAGTAGTGCCATGTTTATTCTTCTAAAAATTATTAACTTCTATTTTTGTCTAAATTACTTTAAAAAAATTAACTATTTGGTGAGCTCTTAAAGTGATATAATGAACAAAAAAGAGATAAAGTTTCCTTGAGACAATAGTTTTCTTACCCATTGAAACTATTTATCTTTGAATGCAATGCCTGCCTTACAGGAAGCACTGTGTTCTATGAGAAAAGCAAAATTATAGTAGCCCAAAAGAAATATGATACACACACTTAGAGACATCTCCATTCCAAATGTTCATTTATACTATTTGTGCCTGACCTGTGGTAAAGTCATCTAAATTAGCATTAGTCTGATCAGCCAGAGTTGGACACACTGTACATTGACCCGAAAATATTGATGCCATTTTGGTCATCTTTGAGCATTAAGGACAACAACCATTTCTCTTTGAATTTTTTGGAATTTCATTTCTGAGATCTTCCCTTTTCACTTGGGATGATTTTCCTTCTGGAATTTTAGAACATGGGACCTGCGTATCCTTTTTTCCCCTGAAATCTTGGAAATCTGCTTTCCTCAAACCTAGGGTGCATGTTAGATTATGGTCAACTTTCCTCTCCTTCCACATCAAATATTTTAGAGAGGAATGATCATTTTCTTCCAAGTTTTCCATCCTATCTACCCCAGTAACCAGCTCCTACTTCTTACTAATTATGACATCCAGAAGAGTAATCGTCTCTTCTTTCCTATTTCTCCTTATTATTGCTAATGACTTCTATGTCATTTATGTGTTTTGTTTTGCAGTTCTCTAATGCACTTAAAAGCACATTATTTATTGTATGTTATTTATTTGTTATTTATCTGTCTCATTTCTGTAATTATATATAAACTCCTTGAGGCTGGGGTGCTTGTTGTTTAGTCATTTTCAGTTGTGTCTGACTGACATCTTTGGTGGTTTTCTTGGCAGAAAACTTGAGCAGTTTGCCACTTCCTTCTCCAGTTCTTTTTACAGATGAGGAACTGAAGCAAACAGAGCTAAACTACATTTCCAGGGTTACACAGCTATTAAGTGCCTGAGTTCGGATTTGAACTCAGGTCTGGCTCTCTATCCACTAGACCACCTAGTTGATCCATGCACTTTGTACCTAAACTTTCCATATCACTAGAACCTTAGACAATGGCCTGCACATAATAAGTGTTAGTAAATATTTTCTTAATAAATATTTAAATAATTATTTGAAAATTGAATCTTTTGACAAATAAGATAACTTATTATATATGGTGATAAACAACCAATCTAATTTCCTCTTTGACTGTATCAGCTACTTGTTTGGGTGACATCCAAATATAGCCTAAGACAAAATGCAATTTTCTTTGAAACTGCATAGAGGTTTTGACCACAGCCATTAGCAGTGGGTCGAATCAGTTGACATATGGGAATATTGATGTGTACACATTGAGAATTTCCGAGAAATAATAGGTCATAAATAAGCCCAGGGTGACAGTGATCACTGCAACAAACTATTAAGGATCAGATGATATTAGGTTAATTAAAACAGGGTTTGACCCCAGTACCCTAGCAATTCTAACTGGTTATTTGGAACCAAGGCAGAAATCTCCCACTGTCAATTTGCCAATCATTGACCATGGGCCGCATGTAGTTTTTTATTTCCTAACCCAAACCATAGCATATTATTTGCATTAGAAATCGATGTCAGATCAGCTGCTTAGTAATTAAGCTGAATCTTAATGGTCTTTGTAATTGAAGTCAATGAATGATGTTGGGCATAAATTAGTTATCATATTTTCAAGGTAGATACACCTCCTCCTCCAAACAAACAAACAAACCACTGACAACCTGGTTTTAGGGAAAATGGATTTGGATAAATTAGTAATGAGACAAAATTAAAATACATGAACTTTGAATTTTTCTTTGGTGAAATGTGTCACCAAGCACAATTATGTAAACTGATTATAATTATAATAAATGTATTCATAAACTGATTATAAGTCTAGATAATTTCTAAACCACAGTTTCATGGGCAGGCAATAGTATTTGGAAAATGTTTATAGATTCCACTAAATATTTACTACCAAAGTTCCTCATTGCATGGTACAATGGGGGAAAAACACATCTATTTTGGGGCCGAACACTTAGGGTCAAATTCTGCCTCTTTCTTTTATTACCTGCATTCCCTTAAACAAGTCAATTAACTTGCCTTGCCTAATACCTCATCTTCTCTCACCTCAACTCCCAAACCCCATACTGAGAGCTGATGCTGAAACTATGGCAGGGTCAATAGTAGAAACTTATACTTTGTGTTTGGAATTACTTCTCTAGATTGGTCTATAAAAGTCACATTAAATTTAAAGAGAAACTAAAAGAGTTTTGAAAAAAAATAATAGTAAAAAAACCATAATCCATTAAGGATAATTTATTTATGTATTATTTCATTTGATATTTCTTCTTCATAGTATCTCTCTCTTCCTCTGCTATATACAAGTCACATGTTTTTAGCTTTCAAGTCATTATTACGTTTCTAGAATTCTTCAGTTGTATGAACTTTTAAATAATAATATGAATTCTATTTTCAGCATAATTTTGTCACTTCCACACCATTTACTACCTGGATTTCAGGTTCCTAGAACCCAGCTATAAGATTTTCTATAAGTAGAAAGAGGATAATTGATCTGGACAACCATATGCATACATGGGTAATTGGCTGAGGTTTTGTTTGTTTGTTTGTTTTGTTATTGTTGTTATCAAGCTATATGCAAATTAAAATAATAAGAAGAATGATGAAAATATCAATCATTATTTCAGTAGAATTCATTATTATGGAAAATTTAATCACCACTCTAGTTAAGTAGGATCTGTATCATTCCTGTCTACTGGGAAAGAAATAGACAAAATGCATAATATGAATATTAAACTGTCTGGATACTACTAATTCAATGAATCATTAAATATTTGTTCAGTGTCAATTATGTGACTGGAAGTATACTAGGTACTCAGATTACAAAATATTTTATTAACAGTCCTTGCCCTAATGGAGCTTTCTTTCTTTCAGTGCAGATATCATGCATATATACATTTACATAATATATTAGACAGAAATACACATATATGTGCATGCATATTCATACATAGATACACGTATATGAATTTATCTGTATCTAGATATTCAACAGGACTGTATTAAGTGCTTCCTATGCTACTTGCCAGGCACTATCCTGGCCAGTCACTAGTGATACAAATAAAAGAATAAAAACAGCTCCTGTCCTCATGTATTTACATTATAATGGAGGAAGAACTGCATAAAAGGAAGATGAAAAACAAGGGAAGGACTGGAGAGAGGCACCCTAGTGGAAGAAGAAAGAAGTCCAGAGAGTCAGGGCCAGGGTGCTAAGAGGAATACAAAAGTGAGTTCACACACACACATACATAGAATATGTATATACACACATGTATGTATACAAACTTTCACACATATATACATGCACACATATATCCACACACGATTATACATCTGTGTGCATACACACAAACATTTTGTTATTATTCCTGCTGTTGTTGTTGAGTCATTGCAGTCATGTTCAACTCTTTACAACCCCATTAAGGGTACTCTTGGCAAAGATACTGGAGTGATTTGTATTTCCTTTTCCACCTCATTTTACAGATGAGGAAATTGAGGCAAACAGGGTTAAGTGACTTGCCCAAGGACAGCCAATAAGTAACTGAGGCTGGATTTGAAATTAGGTGTTCCTGACTCTAGGCCCAATGCTCAATACACTACACCACCTAGTTGCCCTGCACACAAACATATCTAATGTGTGTGTGTTTCGGGGAAAAAAAAGTAGATTTTATCAAATAGTGGCAAAAACCTCTCCAATTCTGTTTTGGCAGTTTTTCTTCCTTACCCCTTGGCAACAGTAGAATCATGATACTTCTTATGTAGTTTACTTGAATTCAATTTTGAAGAAAAATAGGTATTCTAAGTGGCAGATGTCATGAGGGAGTAAATTCTTGTAGTGGGTAGACCATCGGTGCAAAGACATAGAGATGATCTATAGAGTGTGGGGTGTGGAAATAGCATGCTGACCAGGTTGTCTGGAATGTTGACAGTGGAGTAAAATATAAGAATGCTAGAAAGGTAGGTCAAGACAAGTTGCGAAAGGCTTTAAATACTAAGCAGGATTTTGTATTTGATCATAGAAGTCATAGGCTCCTTCTAGAGTTTATTGTATAGGGGAGTGACATGGTAAAGTTTGTGCTTTAGAAAAATAATTTTGGAAACCACGAATGCACTAGTGAAATACTGCGAGGAAACAACAATAATGATGATTTGTAAGAAAAAACTGTTATGTTTTGCATTATTCTGATAAGATTTCATTCATAGAGAAACCTTTGCTTCACTTTTGCTTATAAGAAAGAAGTCCGTGAATATTAATGAAATTGGATTTGTAACAGGTTTGGGAGGAAGGCATGGACCTTGGAAGACTGGAGATGAGTTATCGATGAGAAGAAAGTGAATTTGTGATAAGAAAGTAAGTGCAAGGACTTCTTATTATCAGTAATTAACATTTGTTAAATATAATGTGCATAGCAAGGAGTTTCTGTCAGTTTGGAAAATACCTGCAGACTACTAATTCCCAGGACCTTAATGAATGAGAGATTTGAGTAAGAAAGAAGGAGATGATAATATCAGGAAGAATACATACAGGAAAGTAATGAAAAAAATCACAATAGTCTTCTGAAAGAATACTAGGAAAGTTCAAAGGAATATACAAAGCAAGGTAAAAGACGATAGTCTTTCCTCTCAGAAACTTACTTTCTTCTGTTTGCTAACTCATTTCCACTATATAAGTGTGCTTCCCATGCTGCAAAATGCAGACATGCATTTATGAATGTGCTTCTACCATACAATACATACAATAGTATGTATATACCTGCTCTCAGATGTATGTTCTACAAAACATGTTCATACAAAAGAATATGAATTTATAGATATAACACATGGTGACTGCAGATAAACATTAATATATCTATGTCTATACACGTATGTATATATATATATACTTTATAACTAGCTAAGCAGTCTTTATATACATATATGTATTTATGTACACACATATATAAATTCATACACATATGCTGATAATTCAGAGCCTCTGCTATTTCATAAATATTAGTAAATTCTGCATCAGTTCAGATCATAATCTAGATTTTCTTAGCCTTCATGATTCTTGCTCACATCCTCCTAAATAGGGGGTGAATATATAGGAAGTCTTCCTCTATGTCTTTCAGTGTTGATATATTGGTGTAGTACTTGGCTTATTCACCTGTCATTCCTTGTCCTTACTACATCCAGCTGTTTTCCATTTAAGCACATCCCTGATGGTATCCCTTCCCTCACTTATTGCATGCTATTTATTTTAGTAAATTGGCTGTAACCTACTTTCACTCACTGTGTATCTATTTCCCTTTAGGTGACCTGTACATTTGATCATTTAGAGATTGTAGTGTTCCATTATTTACAGACACATAACATCACTGGAAAAAAAAATGACAAATTCAAAACGTGAGTGAACCTTTACCTTCTGGATTTGTCATTTTCAATTCACATGCATGGATTGAAATCCATCCATTCAATTCGGGTACACGACCATCATTTCTCAAAAGAGAAATCTTACTGTTTTAGAGTGCCATAGAAAACCTTCACGAGTATTTTAGTATCCTGTAGATTAGTGGCATTTTTGCTTAGTGGATAGAGAACTGGCCTCAGAGTTAGGAAGGTCTGGGTTCATACACAGGAGATATGTAACCAATGGGCAAGTCCTTTAAGCTTTCAATGCCCCAGGCAACTCATTAAGACTACAAATTGCAGAATAGCTATAGGTCTGTACTGGTGGAGGGTTTTTTTCCCTTCTCTCACTGGGAATTTCCAAAACTGATGAAATCATGGGAATTCCCTACACTGATGAAATCATGAATATGTACCTAAAAATGAACCCTTTTTTTAAAATTTCCAATTTATTTATTTATTTTTAGGTTTTAACATTCATTTCCACAATTCATTCCACAAGATTTTTAGTTACAAATTTTCTCCCGATCTTTCCCCTACCCACACCACAAAATAGCTAGCCTACTGAATACCCCTTCCCCCAATCTGTTCTCTCTTATATCCTCCTCCATCTCCCTCTCTCCACCTTTCTAGTAAGGGAAAATTAATTTCTATTCCCTGGTGCCTATATATCTTATTTCCCAGTTGCATGTAAAAAAAAAAAACAGCAATTTTTTATACACATTTCTTTTTAAAACTTTGAGTTCCAGATTTTTTCTCATCTTCCCTCCTCACCCACCCCCACTGGGAAGATAAGCAATTCAATATAGGTTGTACATGTGTAGTTATGCAAAACATTTCCATAGTAGGTATATTGTGAAAGACTAACTATATTTCCCTCCATCCTATCCCACCCCTCACTTGTTCTATTTTCTCCTTTGACCCTGTCCCTTTTCAAAAGTGTTTGCTTCTAACTACCATATTCCTTTCAACTATCCTCTTACTGAGAAAAGTCTTATGTGTCATAATTTTCATTATTCCATGTAGGAATGTAAATAGTTCAACTTTAATAAGTTCCTTATGATTTCTTTTCCCTGTTTACCTTCTCATGCTTCTCTTTCTACTTGTATTTGAAGTCAAATTTTCTGTTCAGCTCTGCTTCTTTCCCTGAAGAATGTGTTAAAATCCTCTATTTCATTGAATGACCATGTTTTCCCCTGAATTATTATATTCAGTTTTGCTGGATAGGTGATTCTTGGTTTTAATCTTAGTTCCTTTGACCTCTGGAATATCATATTCCAAGTCCTTCGATCCCTTGGTGTAGAAGCTGCTAGGTCTTGTGTTATCCTGATTTTGTTTCCACAATACTCAAATTGGTTCTTCCTAACTGATTACAGTATTTTCTCCTTGACCTGGGAACTTGGGAATTTGGCTATAATATTCCCAAGAGTGTTCTTTTTGGGATCTTTTTTAAGAGGTGATTGGTGAATTCTTTCAATTTCTATTTTGCCCTCTGGTTCTAGAATATCAGGGCAATTTTGCTTGATAATTTCTTGAAAAATGCTGTCTAGGCTCTTTTTTTTTGATAATGTCTTTCAGGTAGTCCAATAATTTTTAAATTTTCTCTTCTGGATCTATTTTTCAAGTGTCAGTGGTTTTTCCAATGAGATATTTCACATTTCTTTCTTTTTTTTCATTTGTTTGCATCTGTTTTATAGCATCTTGATTTCTCATAAAGTCATTAGCTTCCATATCCTCCAATCTAATTTTGAAGGAATTATTCTCTTAAGTGAGTTTTTGAAATTCCTTTTCCATCTGGCAAATTCAATTTTTTTAAGGCATTCTTCTCATTGGATTTTCAGCCCTCTTTTGCCATTTCTTTTAGTCTGTTTTTTAAGGTATAATTTTCTTCAGTCACATTGTTGACTCTCTTTTAATAATTTTCTTGCATCATTCTCATTTCTCTTCCCAATTTTTTCCTCCACTTCTCTTATGTGGTTTTCAAAATTCTTCCTGAGCTCCTCCATGGCCTGTAAGCAGTTCTTATTTTTCTTGGGAGCTTTTAATGTAGGAGTTCTGACTTTGTTGTCTTCCTCCCATTCCATGTTTTGATCCTTTTTATGCCCAAAAAAGGAATCTATGGTAGGATTGTGTTTCCTCTGCTTGTTCATGTTACCAGTCAATTACTTGACTTTTGAACTCTTTGCCACAGTAGAACTCTGTTTTCAGAATGGAGCAAGCTTTGTCCCAAATCGCTGGGGTTTTTGCAGCTGCAAGAGCAATTATTAGGGTACCCTCTCTGCAGCCCCCCACAGGCTCTGTGCCCTGGCCACACACTCCAGGACCCCCACCTAAGACCAGGATCCAGATCCAAGCAGGTCAAAGCAAGAGCAATTATCCTCTGAATGGTTGCTTGGTCCCCCTACAATCTGCAGGTCAGGAGCTCCTGAGGCAGCCACATGGCACAGCCATCGACATGCCTCCACTACTTCTTGCCCCAGGGGCAGGGGCCAGACCATGCTCTTCTGTCCACCCCTGTTCCAACAGAGTGCCACACTGACCTTTTACTTTGTCTTTGGCATTTATGGGTTGAGAAGTCTGGAAACTGCCACAGATGCTGGTGATTCACTCTCCTGAAGTCTGTTCTGGCCACTGCTGGTCGGGGCTGCTCTGGGGCCAAAACTGCATGGCTCACATGTGTCTGGGTTCAGCTCCCAGCGTCCTGCAAGAGACCCTTGCTGTTGACCTGCTAGGTTGCCTTCAGCAGGAGATTTGTTTCTCTCTGTCATTATGTGGGTTCTGTAGCTCTAAAATTTGTTTAGAGTCATATTTTACATGTATTGGAGGAGGTAGAAGCCAGAGCCTTGGGGAAGTCCTGTTTCTACTCTACCATCTTGGCTCCACCCCTCCCCCCCTTAATTGAAGAATAAAAAAATAAACTCAGTAAAGCAACATTTTCTCCCAATATTAATTTTCCCTATTTTTCAATGAAATTGTATAGCAGCAAGCACTCTAGCATACCCAGGATTGCTGTTAGCACAGGTCCTTTGATCTGCATTTCTGAAAGAAAGCAACTCAAAAAGAGTTAACAACCTTACTTTAATCAAACATATTTCATTTACCTAGTTCAGGGGAAAAAGTCAGCACCCTGAACTTCAAAGAATACAAACAGAAGTTACAAGCAGACAAAAAACACAGAGAGAGAAAATAACACAATCCAGCAAACCAACAGACAGGACTTCTAGCTGTCTGATCATTAAATACACAGTTACCAGAGAGAGAAGCACCAACTTCTGGGTGTTAAATCTAGGGGTTGGGGGACATGGAGGCTCAATGGCTGCTCAGAGTCTCATCTGGCCAAATCTCACAACTCTTCCCAAAGTGAGCCCCAAAGCAAAACCTCACCTCAGAGGTGTATATATAGCCTTCTTCAGGGTCAGAGAACATCACAACCCTTGTGACCCACTTGACTACAAAGTAACAAAAGTTATGCCTCCTGAAAATCAAGCCTCCCACCACAGGCTCCATGTGACTACATTCAGCCTATTAAGGGGCAGAGTTTATTTTCAAATCAGGAAAGGTCCACAAATTCACCTAAGCCTATTAAGGGGCAGGGAAAACCTTCAAATTCCTATTACCATTACACATGGCTAAAATTTTGACAGAATTGATGAAAAACATTGGCATTTAATTAAGAAAATCTTAGCTTTTCTTGCTGAGTTAATATATATTGCAAATTATGAGTATTACAAGTAAAGATAACAAATGTGCAAGTATATCAACAAAAATACTTTTAAATAAGCAATTGAAATGTTTTCCTCCAAACAGTTCTTGTCACTCTTCTGTGTGTTTATTATTAGCTTATTATCAAACCTAAACTGTCCATAAAAATTTTTGCAAATTAATAACATTCCAAATGCAGGCAATCTTATGGACATTATAATGCAGTATGCTAACACACTGCATCAGTGACTGAAGTATGTTCCCTAGATTGACAAGTACAGAGTCCATGGTTTATGTAAATACTAAGTGTTTGGAATTTAATCATTTGAAAAAAGTTAAAACTATCGTCTTATGTTTTCTGATGGAAGGTACCACATTTATTTTTTAAGTTTTATAAATACTAATTAACCCCTTGGCCCCACACCAATTTAGCAGCACTCTCTACCAGCTGGGCAAATAGAGAGCTGATAAGTGCCAGCATTCTTATAAATCTTGGCAAACCTTTCACACAAAAGTGTTCTCTTTCTCCCTAGCTCCCACTCAACACTACATATGTAGGACTTTCCTAGCTTTCCATGTTAGGCTTATTTAATTAAACTCTCCTTCTTATTGGTCTCATAGATCTACCCCTTTAAGATTATGCTGTTACCTCAGTTATAATCTGATCATGCCACACACAGACCAGTGAACATATTCATAGTGTAAAAGATTTTATTTATTGCTTAGAATGAACTTTTTAAAAACAAGGTCCCAATATTTTGTTCAGGCTGAAAGTGCAAGGGCTCCACGTAGCCTAATTCTGATTAGGTTGATAATTTTTGTTCTGTTTCATTTCCACTACGAATATTTTGCCTTTCCTTAGGCGATCTGGTGGCTTTCTGTATCAATGCCAAGTAGTGCAGTCATCCAATTGACTTAATCCACTGAAGCTCAGTACTTCTGTCCTCCAGCCTCAGCCCTCTCAGGAGCTAGGATTATAGATGTGCATCATGATACTTGGCTCTAAAATGAAGCATTTGAATTTTTCAGTAGACTTTAATTTACTTTGGTGCATTCTCTTACCATTAATTCATTTATTTGTTCATTGACTAAATGTGCATTTGGTGTAGAGAGTACTATAGTTGCAAAGTTTAGTTATGCCATTTAGATAAGACATGATGGGTGCCTTTCTTTGATACTTTCAAATTTTGTAGGAGGATAAAATTTGAACAAAGACAACTACAATATACAATATTGCCTGCTAAGTGTATTAGAGTATCATAAAACCAAGTGTCATATGGATTCTAAGGAGTCAAAACAATAGCTATACCATAAAGACTTCAACAAAAAAAAATCCCTCATGTTGAAGGAATTCCAAGGTTATCTTGTTTATACTGGTTCTGAGCAAGAATTCCAGCTACAATTTACCTGACAAGAAGTGATTCAGTATTTATTCTCTCAGTGAAATGAAACCTGCTACCACCTGAGGCAGCCCAATCCATTCTTGGACAGCTCTAAATGTTCAATAAAATTTTACTTACAGGAAGTTTTCGCACATAGAAATTTTCCAATTCAAATAAAAAGATTGTGTTTATCATTTTCTTTATGTTCCTGGCTGTAGGACCATACCAGGTGTTTTGAGAAATGTAACAGAATTATAAAATATAGTTGTCACCCTCAAGGAGCTAATTATCTTGTTGGAGAAAGTAAAGCATTCCTGAATGAAACAGCGAAATAATAACAGAATAAAACACCATATGATTATAAGCTGAAATGAAGGCTTTAGAGAAATATTCTTGAAAAATGAGAGCTCAGTATGGAAAAGAGTAGTTAGGAGAAACATTCTAGAGGACGTGGTACCTGAAATAAGTCCTATGAAATTGGTAGACTAGATTAATGGGATGTGGTGTAATGATTCTTAACATTATTATTCCTTCCCTGATACTTAATCCCCATTTAAAGAACTCTCTTTTATAACTAACTCTCTCTTATAACACACATACAAATATACACACCTCTGGGGTGAGGGCTGCTTATCTACCTTTTGTGTCAACCAGGCACTCAACTATCACCTGTGTTTCCAAGAAGCTGTAGCATACACAGTGACCATACCCTGATAAACCACTTGGTAGATGGGCTAAACCAGATCAAGGGTGATGGATAGATGGACCTCAATCCACCTGTAAGTTAAAGGGGTTCTCTATCTCATTCCTATGAAGACTTCCCTTAGCCCAATAGGTAAATGAGAACAATTTATTCCAACAGCTACGCACGCAGCTCAAGCAGGAATGGTGGAGAGCTTAGAGCTTGATCAGACATTGAAGATGCCAAGGTTATCCACTGTGTCCCAGGGCATCTCCAGTCATCTTGACTTTTGTCTTGCTACTGGATGTGGATAACTCTGGAAAAGAGAGTGAGGCTGATGATTTTGGGCAACTTTGCTTCACTTAAATCCAATTTACGAACAAGTCAAGATATCACCCTGTGATGTCATTGCTCCCCTTTGAAAACAAAGAACAAATGACAACACACACACATATACACACACATATAATATATATATATATGTTTATATATATATATTCTATTGCTGTATATATAGCTTTGTTGGAATTCACGAGGAGCACTATTGAATGCTTGGAGTGTCTTCCTACTTAAAAAAAAATATCTTACAAACTACTTTGGAACTTTTATATATATTTAGCTTTAAATTTCACAGAAGTTTCTAGATGAAGGGCTTTCCTTGTATTTCTAATATTGAAATTCTCTTCCATTAACATGCTGAGCAATTAACTCAATTTGTTTTCTTTGGTTCACAATATTGTTGACATCTGTGTATATATTATATATATATGTATACGCACATATATATTCTATATATGTAAATTAGGTTTTTCATCACTAAGGTATGATGGTAGAATGCATTTTGGGCTCTTTTAATTCTCTCATTTTTGTGGCTATGTGTGGTATATGATCTTAGAGGTATTGTATTTTGTATTTGTATTTTGCATTATCGTATTTGTATTTTGACACAGACTCATGGGTTGAATCTGTAGTTCTTTTTATCTATGTCTGGGATATCTTTACAGAAAAGCAGAGATGGAAGCTATGGGGCCATGCCTTCCCCTGGGTGTACTGCTAGATCTCTACCCTGTCACTAAAGTGTGTATAGATGTTTTCCAAAGTCTTTCAAAAATCTTTTCAGTAGTCATTTTGCCCAAGCCTCGTAGGAGTCATTAAGCCAAGTTGTCTGAAACTCCACAACCTGCTTAATCTCCATTCTTTAGCCTGTCACTAATTCGTTTTATGTCAATTCATCATTTTTCTCCTTGAGACTAATCATTCTTAATACAATTTGAATAGACAGAGGGGAAAAGGGCACAGAAAAAAGAATTAGTTAGTATAATGAAAATAGGCTTAAAATGCTCTACCATTAGGTATCTTTTTTACTAAAACTTCCAAATGTCATTCTGTTGATAGTTGTCATGCTTTACAAATCAATTTCCTCAGAAAAATCTGCAAAGTAGTTATTGTAAGTAGCATTGGCCCCATTTTTTCAGATGAAAAAACTGTGATTCAGTAAATTTAGGACATTTAATCACAAATTCAATGGTGGAAATGACCTCACTGGCCATCTGGTCCAATCTCTTCATTTTACAGATTAGAAAATTGTAACCAAGGAAAGGTAAGTGACTTTTCTAAATTCATACAAGTGGTAAGAATCAGAAAGAGCAGGGGCGGCTAGGTGGCTCAGTGAATAGAGCACCAGCCCTGGAGTCAGGAGGAATTCAGGGATTTCAGGAATTTCAGGATTTCAGGAATGAGATAAAATGAGAATTCAGGAATTCAGGACCTGAATTCAAATCCAGCCTCAGACACTTGACACAATTACTAGCCATGTGACTTTGGGTAAGTCACTTAACCCCAATTGCCCTCCAAAAGGAAAAAAAAAAAGGATCAGAGTGGGATTTGAACTCAAGTCCTTTGACTCCACAGTCAGGACATATGTGATTATACTAGGGAACAAGAAAAAGTCAGTATCAATAGTGTATCTAGGAAATGAATCGAGCATTGCTGAAATTAAATCTGAGATTCTTCCCAATTCCCTAAATTGTCTTCCTCTAAATTTCTTTTCTTGAAGAAGGTGAAGGATTGCCTGCAAAAGAAAAGAAAAAGCCACAGGAACCTTCAACAATGGACAAGATATATAATCATTTTCTTGCTCTAGAATTATATGTTAATGAAATGGGAACTATGAATCAAACAGTTTCCTTGACAAGCTCCATGTCTTCACAATCTAGATATTGCTTGGAAAATATGTGAGATAAGAAACCCATTACAACATGGCTTGTTTTTGTACACACTTGGATAAGTAAGATCATATCCTTTGAAATATCATTACATATAAGTCTGATATAATACAGTTAGTTCAAAAGATGAGTTGCTTTGTTCTTCATCTACAGCTGAAGAAAGAGTTCCCCAGATATACAATCAATTATGAATAAAAGGTTGGCTTAAAAATCAACATGGACAATGCAATGTTGTCAAGCACAGCAGAAAGTATTATTAATTTAGCCTTAGAAATTTTGTTTTAATAGTTTCTAGAGAATTAGATGCTTAGATAAAATGAGAATAACTTTTCTCTTATAAAACTTAATGAAAGGAATATATGTGTTTTTTCTCTTCAAATTGAGACTATAAACAAACAGGAATATACTTTCTAATTTGTTTCAACATATTTCTTGGTTTAAACAATAAATTAGGGACAGCTAGGTAACACAGTGAATAGAGCACCGGGCCTGGAGTCGGGAGGACCTGAGTTCAAATTCAGCCTCAGACACTTGACACAATTACTAGCTGTGTGACCTTGGGCAAGACACTTAACCCAATTACCTTGCCTTACCCCCTCCAAACCAACCAACCAAACAATAACAACAAAAAACAACCCAATAAATCAATTTTCATGCACTTATAATGTTCCTTCTGTAAGAATGGGAGCAAATGCATTTGTTTCAGTCAGTACTTGCAAGGGAAGAATCTTTAAATAAACTAAAACAATCTCCCTCTTGAAAAAAAAAAAACACCCAAAACTTTTTTTCTGTACAAAGTACATCTAATCAGTCTTTCTTTACTAATAATCAGACATGTTATCATGAAGACAGAATAAGTATTATAAATATTTTTAACTAAAATATGTTAAAAAAAACTGCACCTATTGAAGTACTTATGATTGTTTTAGCATTTGTACATTAGAACAAATGGATCCACCATAGAATTCAGTTAAAGTTCCAACTTTTGTAATTTTCTTTCACCTTACCCCAGAGGATTTGTGTGTCTCACCATACAATACTTCACCACCAACTGAGTGCTTTCAAACATCATATTCTGTTTGAGTAAGCAAATCTCAGGTATAAATCAGGGATTTTGACAAAAAAATTCACAATTGTTTGTTGAATGATATAATGAGGAAAAAAAAGTCTTCAAATGTATTTCTCAAGCTAGATTTATATAGTCACAATGATCTCATTTAATGAAGAAAGCATATAGCCATAGTCCAAAATTATCTGGCATGTCCATCTACACCACTACCATACACTCAAAATATATCTACCTCTTTTATTTTTGAATTACATCTAGTGGGTATCTAGTGTATCAAATATTTTCTTTTTAAAGGACAGAACATAATTTTATGTCATGCTTTCCGATTTCAGAAACAGTCCTTTGATGGGTTTTCTTAGGTTTTACTAATAAAGTGCATCTAACTTTATAGAAATGCCTTTGAAATTTCTGGAATCAAAATGAGTGGCAATGCTTTAGAATATCTGTTGGCTTTTTGTTTTTCCACCAAGGACATTTGGCTTTTCATGTCGACATGATGTGATGTAGTAAGCTTTGAATCACTTCCATTTAAAATTTTTCAATAACTCTCATTTCATTTTTTTGTGAGAAAAAAAAGTTACAGAGAATGTTTAAAACATATTGTCCCACCCATAGTCTGGTAATAACACCATTCATTTTTTCTTCCCTATTTGAAGGCAGGGTAATAATAGATGCTATTTTGGAATTTTTAGGAAGATAATGAACAAATTCTTTGCTTTTTTAATGGAACAACCATTTTCATAATGCTTTATTTCAAATCCATCCTGCCCAAAGGTACAATTTTCTTCACAGAATCTCAGAATTGCAGGAGATCTCAGAGGTCAACTGGCCCAACTCATCCATGTATAAGAATGCCAAGGAAGTTTACATCTACATTCTGCTTGGAAACTTTGAGAGAATAAGAATAAATGCCTCCTCAAGGTAGTCCATTCCAATTTTAGAGAGCTCCAGTTATTAGGAGGCATTTGGTTTTTTCAGACGTAAATTAGTTTCTGTGATTCTTCATGTACAAAGCTCTCCATACTTCCCTCTGGAGACAAGAACATTGGATTTTTCACTTTCATTTTCAAGCACTTCAAGACAGTTATCATGTCTTTCAAAAATCCTTTTTTTTCCTGGCTTAGTTCTGTCAACTTATTCTTATAACATGAACAATCTTGAGCCCACCTCTTCTAGAAGCTTCATAACTGATCAGTGATTATGTTCTTAAAAAACTGTCACTCAGAACTGAATGCAATGCTCTTGTTGTGGTCTGACCTAGGCAGAAGACAGAGGGATGATCACTAACATATTCCTGGCCTCTCTTACCACAGCCCCCAATCACGCAATTTGGGGGGGGGGGACTCTGCATCACATTACTAGCTCATAGTGATCATGCAACTGAAATATCCAGGTTTTTTTCAAGAAAAATTACTGTTCCTCATACTTCCCCCTTCCTATAATTGTGAAGGTGACACTTTGCACCCATGTAAGACTTTACAAATGTACCCACTTCATTTTCTCTTATTAGATTCAGTCCAGTGTTCTATCCTGTTAAAATCCTTTTTGATCCTCATTATGTCATCTGATATATTAATTTTACCTCCCAGATTTGTGTCATTTGCAAGTTTAAGGACTATGAGATCCATACTTTAAAAAATTTAAGCAACACAGGCCCCAGCATAGATTCTTGAGATTCTACTGAATAACTCATGTGGAATTGGCATCAAAACCTTGATAATTATTTTGAGGCTGATATTTCAATTGATTCCAAATCTACTTTGTCCTATTTCCTAGTCCACATCTCTTCATCCTGTCTATAAAATATTATGGGAAAATTTGTTCAATCATTTTTTTAATAACCTATACAAGTATACAAACTGCCTCTATAGAGGTCTCCTGTTCTACTAATTTAATAACCCTACATAATCTAATCTAACAAATTTAGATTAATTTGTCATCACCTTTTCTTTTTTCTTTTTTTTTTTTTTTTGCTTTTTGGAGAGCAATTGGGGTTAATTGACTTGCCCAAGGTCACACGACTGGAATGGCCTTTTCTTAAGGAAGGTACTTTGTGATTATTGGTTCCTTATCTAGATGTTCTCTTTGTTATTTTTCTATCAATATGACTTCTTGACCTCCTTTGTGGAAATATCATCCATGTTTCACTTCTTAAGATGGGGTTTATTCCAGTGCTTTATAACCTGGGATCTCTACTCATTTTTTCTATACCATCTTTCTTAGGTGACTCAGTGGATAGAGTGTTGGACTTGGAGTCAGGCAGAGGTGAGTTCAAATTCAGCATCAGACCCTTAGAAATCATGTGACCTTGGACAATTCACAACCTCTGACAGCCTCAGTTTCCTCAGCTGTAAAATGAGGATAATAATAAGCTCAAATTATGTAATATTTGTAAAGTGCTTAGGAGAGAGTATGGTACATAGTAAGTAAGTGCTATAGAAATGCTAATCATTAAATGGTAAAATTATCTCCCAAGGGTTAAATTATCATGTTTATTCAAACACATTCAAGATCCACATACCCTGTTCCCATTTCATCTAACTGATGACTCAGTGGATACAGCACTGTGCCTGGAGATAGGAAGATCTAAGTTGAAATCTGGCCTCTGATACTTACTAGCTGTGTGACCCTGGACAAGTCACTTAACCTGTAATCCACTAGAGAAGGAAATGGCAAACCACTCCAGTGTCTTTGCCAAGAAAACTCCATGGACAGCCATGAGGTCACAGAGTTGCATACTACTGAACAACAAATAAGAACCAAGATATTTTTAAGCATGTCAAACTCAACATTTCCAAAGCAAAACTCTCCTTCCTGCCTTCGGTCTCCAAATTTGATTTCTGTAGAGGAGATCATCAGCCTTCTAGTCACCAGACTTGAAATTTCAGAGTAATCCTTGACTTTTCACTCTCATTCAGTAAGCAAATTAAATTAGTTACCAAGTTTTGTCAGTTCTACCTATACATAATATATTCAAACCTCTCCACTCACATGGTCACCACCTTGGTTTCAGCCTTTGCCATTGATTCCCTAGCTATTGTTATAGTATATAGTCTTGTCGCTTCCTTATTCTCTATATAGCTGACAAAATGATTTTCAAAAGTACAGGTCTGGAGGGAAGAAGGGAGAGAATCTGGAAATCAAAGTTTTAAAAACAAATGTTAAAAAATTATTCTTTTTACATGCAACTGGGAAATAAGATATACAGGCACTGGGGTACAGAAATCCATCTTGCCCTACTAGAAAATTAGGGGTCTTTGGGAGAGGATATAAGAGAAAACAGATTGGGGGGGAGGGGTTTCAGTAGGCTCGCTATATTGGGGTGGGAGGTAGGGGAAAGATGGGGAGAAAATTTGTAACTCAAAATCTTGTGGAAATGAATGTTGAAAACTAAAAAAAACTAAAAAACATTTTTGAAAAATTGAAAATATTACAAAAATGTACTGGTCTGACAATATTACTTCCATATTAAATAATCTTATTTACTCTAGTATAAAACACAAAATCCTCTAGTTAGTATTTAAAGTCCTATACAATTTGGTACCTGCTGCCTTTCCAGACTTGTTTCATATCACTCCCCTTATATGCTATACATTTCAATTAAATTGACCTACTTGCTATGTCCCATGCAGGACATTTTTCTCCCATTGCAAAGCTAGCCCTCAAATCTGAAGTGCATTCTGTCTTCATCCAGGCCTCCTAGAATCCCTAACATGTTAGAGATATTCATTTCTTTTTTTTTAAAAGCAATCTGGGTGTGGTGCTAAGTATCTGAGCCCAGATTTGATCCCCAGGTCATACCGACACAGGAGCTGGTGCTCTTACTTGCTGAGCCACCTGGCAGCCCCTAAGCAATTGGGAGATATTCATTTCTTTAGAAGATTCCCTTTTCCTCCTCATTGGAATTACTTTTTCTTGTGTTTTCAGAATTGTATTCTAGAGATGTTCTAATAACTCATGGTTTTACTCCCGCTTGAGAATTTTAGATCACGGAATACCATATATCCTTTTTTTTCCCCATGAAGAAAAGCCACACACAATCAGCTTTCCAGAGGACTGCTGCTATGAACAGCAAAACATTCACAGAAAATCAAGGTACAGCATTTATAATATTACAACTTATCACAGAAAATCAAAATACAGCATTCATCATGTCACAACTCAACTTACCATTAAAATGGCCACATAGTTTTCACCACAGTAGTCACAATAGTTTTTAACAAAGTATAATCATTTAGTAACTCAATTATTCAATCATCATTAAGGAGGCTTGCTCCTTAAGGGACACAAAATACAAAAGTAAAAGTACTCCACCCCTGGGTAGTAAATTCATTTAGTCAATCACAGGGTCCTTAATTCAATCACAAAGTACAATCACAAATAAATTACAATTCCATCAGTTACTGCTCAGCAGAAAATAACACAATTCAGTAGACAGGGCTTCCAGCTGTCTGACCATTACATCCATACCTAGTTAGTTACCAGAGGAGGAAGCACCAATATCTAGGTTTTCAAAGCCGGGGGGTAAAGGTAGGAGGGTGGGGCACTCAATGGCTGCCCAGAGTCTCACCTGGCCAAATCACACAACTCTTCCTAAAGTGCATCTCAAAGCAAAACCTCACATCAGGATCAGTCACTACTCAGTATTCATGGAGAGTTCTTTTCATCTTGACTCAGGGCAGACTTTCAGCTTTCATGGTTTCCCTTCCATGGTCCCAGCTCCTACCTGGATTCACCAAACTGTCACCTGGGTTCAAAAGCAGACAGCTTCGAGTTCCTTGTCCAGCTCTCCGTGCAGTTCCTATTCCACACTGAAGCTCACAGTGTCCAGTCCACCTTACATCCTTCACAGTCTTTGTTACTGGGAAGTCAAGGCTTAAAAAAAGCCACAAAGTACCAACACCACAGTTATGCTTCCTCTGGCAGCTCCTCAGAAGCTCTGGCTGGCCCTTGGAAGTCTTCAGCAGAAGTTTCACCTGGTTCCCAGAATCAAAATCACTTCATCCAGCTTCTCATAATAAAAATCATTCTCTCCAGCCTGGGCCTCTCTTCCTCAGCCTCCAGAACCTGCCTCCAAGAAGATCTGAAATTCCAGGTAGGGTTTCTTCTTGTTCTGCCCCTTCCTGTTACATCAGCAACTTCCTGTTATGTAAGCAACAGAGGTTCATACCTTTTGTTTCTTAACAGAGGCTTGATCTAATTAATTTCAAACTAGGTGCTAAGTACCTACTAGCTTCGCCAATAAAAAAGGATCAAATTACATTACTATTACACCTATGCAAGTTGTTTTCCCCACATCTAGAGACATATAGAACCATACTTGGCTTTCACCTTCTTTTCTATAAGAAATTCCATCACTGATGATCTCATTTCCCCACGTGTACCAAAATATTCATCTATCAATCAGTTCTTTGTTGGTGAGAATCAGAACCTAAATTGAGTTTTCTCTCATTGATTTTTCCATCTTTTGAAGATGTAATTGTCATTAAGATGAGAAAAGAAAACATTGACTGCTCTGTTTTAGGGCAAGGAGAGAGACAGACAGAGAGAGACAGACAGAGAGAGAGAGAGAGATAGAAAGAGAGACAGAGACAGAGAGGCAGAGACAGAGACAGAGAAAAGCAGAGAGAGACACATAGAGACAAAGAGAAGAGAGACAGAGACAGAGAGACAGAGGAAGACAGAGAAAGATGGAGAGACAGAGAGAGAGAGACAAAGAGAAGAGAGACAGAGACAATGACAGAGAGACAGAGAGAGCTACCAGATGTCTGGGTAATTAAAGTCTTCTAGCACTATTATGTCATGTCTGAGTCAGGTGTGTGATATGTTCCCAAACTTCTAAGCTATTCCTCTTTCCATCTAGTTGGTCTGTAGTAAGTACCTTGTAATGATAATGTTGCCTCTACTTTTATTTCCATTATTTTTTTTCACCAATTGTTTCCTTTATTTCCTCATATGAATTGATCTTCTTTATACATACTGACTTCACACTACACTTAATATACACTACTTACTCCTCCACAAACATTTTATTCTTTTATAAGAATTTGTTCAACTAATGCATTGCTGGTGGAGTTGTGACCTGATCCAACCATTCTGGAGAGCAACCTGGAATTATGCCCAAAGGGCTATAAATAATTTCATACCCTTTGACCCAGAAATACCACTTCTAGGGTTGTGTTCCAAAGAGATCATAGAAGTGGGAGGAAGATCCATGTGTACAAACATATTTATAGCAGCCCTTTTTGTGGTGGTAAAGAATTGGAAATTAAGGGGATTTCCATCAATTGGGGAATGGCTGAACAAGTTGTGGTATATGCATGTGATGGAATACTATTGTGCTATAAGAAATGAGGAGCAGATGGGCTTCACATTTACCTGGAGAGGCTTATTCGAACTGATGCTGAGTGAGAAGAGTAGAGCCAGGAGAATTTTGTACACAATTACAGACACAATGTATGTGTGATGACCAACTTTGATAGACTGGACTCTTCTTAGCAATGCAGAGGTATAAGTCAAGTCCAAAAGACTCATGATGGAGAGCAATGTCTACATCCAGAGGAAGAGCTGAGTTTGAATCCAGATTGGAGCAAATTACCTGCTCTCTTTCTTTTTCTTGCTTGGTTTTGTTTCCTCTTTCCCATTGCTCATTCCATCTGATACAATCCTTCTTTACAACCTGACTAATGCCTAATGTGAAAGTATTTGCAGATACTATAATTGATTGTATGCTGCCATGGGGGTGAGGGGAGGAGGGAGAGAAAATTTGAAACTCAAGGAATTGTGGAAATGAATCTTGTAAACTAAAAGTAAACAAATTAATAACAACCAAAAAATTTAAAAAAAGATTTTGTTCAGTTATTCATTATTTCTGACTCTAGGTGACACTGTTGATTGACCATATTATGCCAAAGCTGTCCACCTTTTTCTTGGCAAAGATAATGGACTGATTTGCCATTTCCTTCTCCAGTGAATTAAAGTGAACACAGAAGTTAAGTGACTTACCCATGGTCACACTGCTAGTAAGTATCTGAGGCCAGATTTAAACCTAGGTCTTCCCAACTCTAGGCCAATACTCTATCCACCTGCTCCCCATCACACAATTACAAACACTTAAAAATGAAATGACAAAACAAGACAGAATATACCATACAGAAAATCAATTATCATGAATTACTTAAGTGTATTTAACTGTCACCTCCTTGTTGACCTGGGACTTCACTATCTTTTCAGAAGAGTTAGAACTACAGGGATATTACTAAAAATAGTGTGCTCATAGACCAAGAGATGCAGCAAAGAAGGGATTGACTCTAGACTTAGACCACTTCTGATGTTTTAGTGACCTTTGGTAAGTCATTTGAATTTCCTGGGTCTCAATTTCCTCATTTGTAAAAAGAGAGGTTGAACTACTTAGGTTCCTTCTTTCTCTACATTTATTGTCCTGTGTTCCAAAGTAGGGTGCCATAACTCCCCCATTTACACTGCACCTGAAAAGGTAAAAGGCTGAATCGATATGATCCTCATTTAAAGTATTAGCATGTATATACGCTTGCAAATTCTAGCTAATTTTTAAACTACAAGAACAAGAGGTGGAAATCAAGAGAACAGACACAGCATATAGCACAATACTATTACTCTGTAGGACTTGGCATCCTGTTAAATGGATGGATAGAATTTGAAACATGATCTTGGGTGACCATTTGCAGTGGTTTTGGGTAAACCCAGTCTCAAAGCTGAAAAAAAAATAATGGGCAGAAGAGAGGCATGGTTTTCTGGTGAGTTCTTCATTTATATTATATATAGGTGAAGGGGGTCAGTAATAGGGAAGATAGGAAAATGAGTGGATGGCATGTTAAGTATGGCAGAAGGCCATAATGCAGTAGTAAGATCATTGAATGGGTAGTGTAAGGACCTGAATGGTGGTTCTGCTACTTACTACAGGTGTGACCTTTGGCAAGTCTTTGACTCTGTGGGTTTCAGTTTTCTTACCTGAAAAATGATGGGTTTGGACTTAATTATTTCTGAAGTCCCTTCTTGTTCTGTCTGTGAGATAATGATCACTATTGAGCTATTGCAATCTCTTTTGCTGGTACTGAAGTATTGAAACATACTCACCTCACTTAGTACTTCCAACCAAGCCCATAGTAATTTCTTTCTTAGCTGAACTCCTGTCATCTATTGTTGCTGTTCAGTCATTTCTTCGGTCTTGTCCAACTCTTTGTGAGTGGTTTGTCATTTCCTTCTTGAGTTCATTTTACAGATGGGCAAACTGAGGAAAAAAGGTTTCAATGACTTGCCTGGGGTGACATAACTAGTAAGTGTCCAAGGTCAGTTTCAACTCAGGAGGATGTCTTCTTGACTCCAGGTCCAGCACTCTACCTATTGTACAATCAAGTTGCCCCTGTTGTACCTTATTTGGAAATTAATATATTTTACTTTTGTCAATCATAAACACACACACACACACACACAAATTGCAAAGAGACTGTAGTAACTAGATAACACAGATGTTGCACCAGACTTTAATTCAAGAAGACCTGAATTCAAAGCCAGCTTCAGACACTTGCTAGCTGCATGACCCAGGGCAAATTACTTAACCTCTATCTACCTCCGTTTTCTTCTTTGTAAAATAGGGATAATAATAACACAGACCTCTTAGGATTGAAATAATTTTAAAACGTTAGTAAAGTACTAGTACATAGTAAGTTTTATGTACACATATTAAATAGGTTGGCTAATGTCATCATCATCAGTATTATTTTTAAATTTTCTTGAGGGAATAGACTTAGCAAGTACTTCCTTACATCCCTAAATTACCTTGCTTAATAATGTTTATATATGCTTAATAATATATATAGTTTATAATTTATATTATAATTTAATAATTTATATAGTTTATAGAATGCTTAATAAATGTTATTAGTTGATTGATTAAAGATTTTCTCTATTTGTATGAGCTTTGTAGTTTATAAACCTCTTTTACTTATATCATCTCATTTGCTTCTCATAACAATACTGTGAAATATAAAGGATAGTTATTAAATTATCTCCATTTAATAAAAAAAGAAACCTAGACTTGATAGCTAAAAAGTTTTTGGAAGAATATTCAAACTTGGCCTTCTAACTTCAAGTCCAAATCTATTTTTATCAAACTAGCTCCATTTTAAGCATATATGTTTTTTTTAAATTTTTGTATTTTCTTTTTTTTTCTTTTAAAGTAATTGGGGTTAAATAACTTGCTTAAGGTTACATGGCTAGTTATTTCTGGGTGTGGTGCTGAGTATCTGAGCCCAGATTTGATCCAGGTCATCCCGACACTGGAGCCAGTGCTCTTACTCGCTGAGCCACCTGGCCACCCCTAAGCAATTGGGTTTAAGTAACTTGCTCAAGGTTACACAGCCAGGTGTTTCTGGGTGGGTGCTAAGTGTCTGAGCCCAGGGTTAGATCTCCAGGTCATCCCAACACTGGAGCCGGTGCTCTTACTCGCTGTGCTACCTGGCCGCCCCTATTTTTGTATTTTCTTACATTTAGTAACATAATATATTTTTTAAAAGCAATTGGGGTTAAGTAACTTGCCCAAGGTTACACGGCCAGTTTTGTGTGTGTGTGTTGGGGGGGGGGGCGTGTGGGTGTGGGTGTTAAGTATCTGAGGCCAGAACCGATCCCGGGTCCTCCCAGCTCCAGGGCTGGCACTCTTACTCAGTGTGCCACCTGGCTGCCCCTAACATAATATTTTTAAGAGAAAATGAGGAGATAACATAAGACACTTCTTATAAATCTCACATAGTCTCTAAATGATATTTAAAAATTCAAGTTTTAATAATCAGGCAAATTTTGAAGGAAAATTATTTTATACAAATTATGCCCTGCTTCTTTCTGTCCTTTCTTTTTTAAATTCTGAACTTAAGAAATAAAACAAGCATTTATATAACATAGTGGAATAGGGAGAAAAAGATGGTTGTACATGAAACAGTAAATTTGTTATGTACAGCTTATTATTTCTTTTAAATATATAATAAAGTTATCATGTAACTATCTTTTTCCTTTTTCTCTTCCCTCCCTCACCCCTACCCTAGAGATGACTATCATTAGACAGAAATATGTAAATATATGTAAAGCCATTCTATAAATAGCTTTTATTTGTCAATTCTTTCTCTGGATGCAGGTAATATCTTCCTTTATATGTCCTTTGTAGTTAATTTGGACATTCATAAAGGTCAAAGTGACTTACTCACTCAAAGTTGCTCTTAAAACAATACTGTTGCTACTCTCGATATACAACATTCTCTTGGTTCTGCTCATTTCCTTTTTCATTGTTTCATTCAAATCTGTCTGTTTTTTTACAAGACCATTGAACTCATCATTTCTTATAAATAGCAGTATTCCATCACAATCATATACCATGACGTGTTCAGCCATTCCCCAATTGATGGGCATTCCCATAAATTTCCTGTTCTTTGCCACCACAAAGAGAGCTGCTATAAGTATTTTAGAACACGTATGTTCTTTCCCCTAACCCCTTGGGTGGTATTGCTGGGTCACCTTTTTTTTTTTTTTAAACCAAACTAGTTATTTCATCAGCATGGGAACTTCCTGGTACAGAAATTCCCTCTACTGTTCTGGATAAGCATTTTTTTAAAACTTAGAGTTATATAAGTTTTAACTTACAGTTATAGTGGGTCACTGAGAAGTAAAATGATTTTTCTGGGTCACACAGCCAGTGTGCATCAGAGGCAAGATTGGACCCCTTATCTTCCTGATTTCAGAGGTCAGAAACTATTCACTATGTTATATCAGCTCCCTTCATTTTAATTAGTCATAACTGTATACCATATCAAAAAAAGTTTGTTCTGAACGTAAAAGACAAATTTGACAATCAAAAATCACATTTCCATAATATCAACAAAAAACTACCCCAAATAAGCAATGCTGTCGTCTACTTGTGAAGGCTCAAACTCAACCAAAACAATGTAGAACTTCTACTTTTCAGGTTTCAATGATAAGCCTTAACAGACTGGAGTGGAAGGCTTACCAAGGACAGTTTATCTTCCTCCAGACTGAAAAGCAGTGAAAGTGAGGCAAGGTGGAAATGATAAGCCCCAATATAGTCAGATAAGTGAGGCTAGTTAACGAATTCGAGAATAATACCATAGATAAGCCGTGTGCTTTTAAAACATTAACAAAGGCAGCATAGAAAATTCACTTTGAGGAGGAAGCTTTGTTAATATGTTGAAAATAAGGAAGACAGTTTTCATGTGTTTAACTAATTTGACAAAATTTGAATTTAATAGGTTGTCATTACAAGAGAATGGATATAAAAATTATTAGTTTCCTGGTAAAGTGGCAAATGATCTTTAAGGGGACTCTCCCTCTTACCCACTGTTCAATTTTTTATCTGCAACTATATTGAAAAAGCACAAAAATGAGCAATGATTCTTTCTATCTCCTCCAAATTTGTGAATACATTTGAAGGTGTGATTTATTGATTTGAAGTCTTACTGTAGAAAATAAACAGATCCTTAAGTTGGGCTGTAATTAATGATTGTAGAAAATATAATCAGCATAGGTGACATTAGCAAGGTTAGGCCATTGAATCTCCCCCCATCCCCACCTTTTTTTTTGACCCCTTGGAAACTTTCCTTACACAAACTCCCTTTAGAAAGCTATAAAAATGGATCTGAATAATGTGGTATGTGAGTTAAAGTCATTAAGTAACCAAATTTGGACACTGCAGATGCTTCAGACAGGTGTGTTCAGTCATGGTGGTAACTTTCTTCTTGCTGTAGGTCAGAGGTTAGACCTCAACAGCAAAGTCCCATATGCAGAAGAAACTTTGTTAGGGAGGGGGAAAAAAGAAAAGAATGCTATTCCCATCAAAATTTATGTACTGCAAAAGATAACTGTACCTGCATTTAGTTGTTCTTATTAAAAACAGGTGAGGGTTCTTGCTAGGAAAAGGAAAGTCAGCTCTCTAGGTTCTGAATGAGAAGCATGCAGGAGCCCCAAGGGATTTGTAATATATCAGAGGTGTGCTGCCTAAGCAGCTGAATGAAAGAAGGTTTCTCAATCTGTCTAGCACTTGAAAAACAATTTATAGTTTTTACTTCTGGGCTAGGATTTTACACCAAAACAAAGCTTCACTTTTTATTCTTCACCATTAGTATAATTATCACTACTAAAGGAAATCTCTACTACTACTACTACTACCACTACCACTATTGCAACTACTACTACTATTATGGAGATATGGGGAAACTCAGAGTGTGAAAACTGTCATTATCAAAACTGTTTGGCAACTCATTTGTAATTTACTGTCTTATAGTGTTGCCAGGGGCACAGAGTTTAAGTGACTTGCCCATTATAATTCAGTCAGGGGTGTCAGAGACTAACCTTGAACCAAAATCTTCAAAAGTCCAAGACTGATCCTCTACCTACCATACCCTGATGTCTCTCTCCCTCTGTAACAAAGGAGAATCTAAATGACTCCAAACAATATATGAGTTTATAAATGTTAATTCTGTTTTTCCTAAATTTTGGCTGACCAAGTGTTATTTTCTATGTTAATTTAAATTCAACTCAGTGAAAACTATCTTAGAGGTTCTATTTCTTTTTGTTTGTTTTTGGTTTATTTGGAGAGGGGAAGGTAGGGCAATTGGGGTTAAGTGACTTACCCAAGGTCACACGACTAGTGTTAAGTGTCGGAGGTCAAATTTGAACTCAGGTCCTCCTGACTCCAAGGCCAGTGCTCTATTCACTGTGCCACCTAGCTGTCCCAGAAGTTCTATTTTAATAGCTAAAGATGCAAAAAGATTTATATTTAATAAAAGTTTATTTAAAAAAACACCTTTATTTAATTGAAATTCACAATGACACGAAAGGAATGAATTAGCAGGAAGTATTAGCCCTGCTATTGACAATCTTGCACCCATATGAACATTAAATGTTGTGCCATATCAAGGGCCTCCAACTAGAAGCCGCTTTTTCCCACTATTGGAATTACTTCTTGAGAACAGAATCATTTTCTTCTGTGTCACTCTTCTCCATATTTACACATTCAGCTTTTTTTGATGTTCATTCACTAAGTCATGTCTGCCTCCTTGTGACTTCATGGACCACAGCATGTCAGACCCTCCTAGTATCCATCTCCTGTGGACTGTCCAAACTCACATACATTGCTTTCATGACAATATCTACCCTTTTCATCTGCCACCATCCTCTTCTCCTTTTGCCTTTAAACTTTCCCAACATCAGGATCTTTTCCAATGATTCCTGTCTTCTCATTATGTGGCCAAAGCAATTAAGCTTCAGCTTCAGTATTTGTTCTTCCAATGAGTAGTCTGAGGCGATTAAAAAAAAATTATTTATTTATTTATTAGCTTTCAACAATCATTTACACGAGATTTTGAGTCACCAATTTTCTCCCTGTCTCTCCCCTACACCCCACCCCAATATAGCAAGCATACTGAACACCCCTCCCCACAAACTGTTCTCTCTTATGTCCTCCCCCATTTCCCCCTTACTTTCTTGAAGAGCAAAATGGATTTCTATACCCCATTGCCTGTATATCTTATTTCCTGGTTGCATGTAAAAATCATTTTTAGCATTTGTTTTTAAAACTTTGATTTCCAGATTATTTCCCTTCTTCCTTCCTCACTCACCCCTACTGGGAAGACAAGCGATTCAATATAGGTTGTACATGTGTAGCTACGCAAAACATTTCTATAGTAGTTATATTGTGGAAGACTAACTTTATTTGTTTCCATCCTATCCTGGCCCCATTTATTCTATTTTCTATTTTGACCCTATCTCTTTTCAAAATTATTTGCTTCTAACTACCCTCTCCCCCAATCTACCCTCTCTTCTATCACCCCCCACCATAACCCCCTTCCTCCCTACTTTTCTGTAGGGTAAAACACCCAATTGAGTGTATATGCTATTTCTTCCTTAAGCCGAATCCAATGAGAGGAAGGTTGACTCATTCCCTTTCACCTTTCTGCTCCTTCCGTCCATTGTAATTGCTTTCTCTTGCCTCTTTTATGTGAGATAATTTACCCTGATCTATCTCTCCCTTTTTCCTTCTCCCAATATATTTTTCTTTCACCTCTTAATTTTATTTTTTAGATGTCATCCCTTCATATTCAACTCATCCTGTGCCCTCTCTTTATGTATACATGTACACGCATAGATACACACATATACACTCCTATACACATATATATGTATGTATTCACATATATACATATATATTCCCTTCAATTATCCTCATACTGAGAAAAGTGTCATGACTACAATTATCATTTTTCCATGTAGGAATGTAAATATTTCATCTTTAATCTTATTATTTTTTTTTTCCATTTTACTTTATCATGCTTCTTTTATTTCTTATATTTGAAAGTCAAATTTTCTTCAGCTCTGGTCTTTTCATCAAGAATTCTTGAAAGTCCTCTATTTCATTGAATATTCATATTTTCTCCTGAAGTATTGTATTCAGTTCTGCTGGTTAGGTGATTCTGGGTGTTAATCCTAGCTCCTTTGAGCTTTAGAATATCATATTCCAAGCCCTTTGATCCCTTAATATAGAAGCTCCTAGATCTTGTGTTATCCTGATTATATTTCTACAGCACTCAAACTGTTTCTTCCAGACTGCTTGTAATGTTTTCTCCTTGACCTAGGAACTCTAGAATTTGGCTTTAATATCCTAGGAGTGTTCTTTTTTGGGATCTTTTTCGAGAGGCGAATTCAAGAGGTGAATTTTTTCAATTTTTGTTTTGCCCTCTGGTCCTAGAATATCAGGGCAATTTTCCTTGAGAATTCCTTGAAAGATAATGTTTTTTTTGATCATGGCTCTCAGGTAGTCCAATAATCTTTAAATTATCTCTCCTGACCTATTTTCCAGGTCAGTGGTTTTTCCAATGAGATATTTCACGTTGTCTTCTATTTTTTTCATTCTTTTGGATCTCTTTTATAGTATTTTGATATCTCATAAAGTCATTAGCTTCCATTTGTTCCTATCTAATTTTGAAGGAATTATTCTCTTCATTGAGTTTTTGAAACTCCTTTTCCATCTGGCAAAGTCAGCTTGTTAAGGCATTCTTCTCCTCTTTGGCTTTTTTTGGCCTCTTTTGCCATTTGAGTTAGTCTATTTTTTAAGGTGTTATTTTCTTCAGCCAGGTTGTTGACTCATTTTTCATGATTTTCTTGCATCATTTTCATTTCTCTTCCCAATATTTCCTCTGCTTCTCTTACTAGATTTTTAAGATCCATCTTGAGCTCCTTTATGGCCTCTGACCAGTTCATATTTTTCTTAGAGGCTTTTGAGGTAGGAGTTTTGTCTTTCTTGTCTTCTTCTGGTTCTATGTTTTGGTACTCTTTGTACCCCCAAAAGGATTCTATAATCTGATTGCACTTCCAGAGTGGAGAGTGCTGTGTCCCAAATTGCTGGAGTTTTGCACAATTGTTATAAGAGGTTTTTTTTTTTTTTTCCAGGCACCTGCCTCAGAAGTGTGAGGAGGACTTTCTCTCCACAGCCTCAACAAACTCTGCCACACCATCTCTCCTCACCTTAGGACTACCACCTAAGACTGTGACCCATATCTAAGCAGGGCAAAATAGGAGAATCCTGCCTCAGTGCCAGAAAAGAGATTCCTGTAAATGCCTTCTAGACAGTCATTTGGTTTCCCCATGATCTGTAGTCCAGGAGCCAGAAGCAGCATCAGCGGCAGCTGTCTGGTCCGTTGTCCCAGGGGCAAGGGCTGGATCTTGCTATTCTCTCACCCTGTATCAACAGGGTACCCCACTGACTATTCACTTCCTCTTTGGTGGTTATGGGTTGAGAATTTTGGAAACCACCGCAGCTGCCATTGATTCACTCTCCTGAAGTCTGCTCTGTCTGGTCTGGGCTACTGGTTGGGGCCACCCTGGGTCTGGATCCCTATGGCTCATGTGGGACTGCATTCGGCTCACAGCTCAGTAGGAACCTTCCTGTTGGTCAGCCAGGCTGCCTTCAGTGGGAGATCTGCTTCTCTCTATCACTTTGTGGATTTGTAGTTTTAAAATTTGTTTAGAGTCATATTTTACAGGTATTGGAGGTGGCTGGAGCGGGAGCTCAAGCAAGTTCCTTCTTTTACTCCACCATCTTGGCTCCATCATTAATTTCTTTAACTATTGATTAATTTGATCTCCTTGCTGTCCAAGGAACTCTCAACAATCTTTTCTAACACCTTGGCTGGGATTTTAAATTATCTTTGAAAGTGTCAGACATCCCCTTTTCAGTCATCCTCAACCTTAGAGTACCCATTAATAAAGGACTCCATCATAAGGTGAATTTTGTACTTTCTGTTCCAATTGATAAATAAACCCTGGAAACTCCAGGGAGAACATCAGAAACATAAGGCACCCATTTCACTTGCCTAGGTTCTCTAACAGTGGCTTTGGTTACCAAGGAGGATATTCAAAAGGATGTGCCTCATGAAAGCATTGAAAATTGAGATAAGAGTGGTGTTTCTAAAAGTTATTGGAGACCCAGCAGCACTGCTGGAATAAATAAATAATTTCCCAAAGTGACACCTTTGAATGGTATTATGTTTATCTAGAGATAGACAGTTGGTTCACCTTTCTTTAAAAAATCATCTTTGCTTCAACAATAACTTTTATATTCATTGCTGGTTCAACTCTTCACTCTTCAGACTTCTCAGGAGTTTTCTCACTCTGAATGTTTCCTTCCTCCAACCTTCTCTTGTACTAGGTGAATCTCTGGCCCCGATCAAGTCAGCAAATCAACAAATACCTACTCTGTGCCAGGCACTGTGCTAAGCCCTGGGGAAGTAAAGAAAGGCAAAAAATCCCCCCCCAAAAAAACCTGACCCACTCCCTGTTCTCAATGAGTTTACAAACTAGTGGGAGAGACAATGTGTGAAAAGAAAAGAAAAGAAAAGAAGAAAGGAAAAAGAAAAGAAAAGGAAAGAAAGGAAAAGAAAAGAAAAGAAAAAAAGGGAAAAAAAAAACTATGCACCAATATAAAGGGAATAAGGAAAGCCAGGGAAGTCAGGAGACAAAAATGAAAAGGGAGAGAATTACAGGGATAGGGAATAGCCTGTGAAAATTCAGAGTTGAGAGAGTGTGTTGTGTGGTGTAAAAAGACTAGAAAGATTGGAAAGAATTAGGTTTCTAACTCCTTTTAAAGTTAAAACGTTTTATAATTGATCTTGGAGGTAATGGGAAGTCTCTGGAGTTTGTTGAATGGTGAATGATGGAAAGAGTAACATGGTCAGACCCATGATTTAGAAAGGTTAATTTGATAACTGAATGGAGGATGGATTAGAGTGGAGAAGAGACAAGTTAAAGAGATGTAGCAGCAAGCACCCCAGTGTCCTCAGGGTGGCTGCTAACATAGGTTCTTGGATCTGCTTTGTTAAAGGAAAGCAACTCAAAATGGGTTAACAAGCTTACTTTAATCAGTCAAACATATATCATTTACCTCGTTCAGGGGAAAAAGGTCAGCACCCCGAACTTCAAAGTATACAGGCAGAAGTATCAAGACAGAAACAGATCAAGTAGACAGCTTTCCAAACTGTCCAACCCTTACATCCATACCAAATCAACATCTGGGTTTCAACATCTGGGTTTTTCAAAGCTGGGGGGCTCTGGACAACAGCTTCCCAGAATCCATATCAAATCACAGAACACTTCTCAAAGTGAGCCCCAAAACAAAGCTGCACATCAGGGCTTATATAGCCTTCTCCTGGCTCAGAGAATATAACAACCTTATTGACTCACTGGACAATCAAAAGTATCTACTGAAAAACAAGCCTCCCACCCCAGGCTCCAGGTGCACTTTAGCCTAGGGGCAGGGAAGATCTTACAAATTTCCATTCCCATTACAAGAGACCCATCAGAAGGCTGTGTCAATTGTCCTGCTCTGATGCCAGGAAGTGTCTACACCTGGGTGGTGGCAGAATTAGAGGGGAGAATGGGGACCATATGAGAGATGTTAGAAAGGTAGAATTGGTTAGACTTGTTAACAGTTTTGGTTTAAGGATGAAGTCAGAAGTCAAAAGGCAAAGAGTTCAGAAGAGAATGAGTGAAAAGGAAATGGACACACTACTTTAGTTACAAAATGGAGGAGAGATATAGGATGAGTCCAAGTGGAGATTATGGACGAATCAAGTGGACTTTTAAAGAGGATGGAGGAGACATGAATGTGTTAGCAGTAGGGGATCATCTGGTAGATAGAGACACTGAGTATTAGTAAAGAGTGAGCATGATGGAGGAGAAATTTTTCAGCATAAAATTGGGTAGAATGGCACCACTTATCTATTAGGGAGCTTTGCCTTGGGAAAGCTTCATGTTAGATAGGTATGAAAAAGAAGATAAGGGTAGAAGGCATCTGAGTGATGTGAGATGACGAGGGCAAAGAGGAATTTCTCAGTTAATGGCCTCATTTTTTTCTCTCAGTGAAATGAGGGTAGATATACAGCCAAGAGAAAATGGGTGGGGGAGAGACATCACTTCATGAGGTATCTAGGACACGCTTACTCGATTCTTGCCTCCATTTCTCACACTCCGAACTTTCCCCCCTCATCATCAACATTCTTGTTTTCTCCTGATTATCAGTTCCCTTTTATGTTATATCTTCACTATTTAGAATATAAGCTCTTTGAGGGTAGGGGCAATCTTACCCCTTATATTTGTATTCCCACCAGTTAACTTAACCCAGTGCATGGAACAGAGAAAATGCTAAATAATCTTTCTCTCTCCCTCCCTCTCCCACTTCTTTTCCCTTTCCCACTCCCTCTCCCTTTTTCTCTCCTCTCTCTCTCTCTCTCTCTCTCTCTCTCTCTCTCTCTCTCTCCATCCTTCTCCCTTCTCTTTCTCTCTCTTTGTCTCTCTCTCTCTCCTCCCCCCTCTCTCTGTCTCTCTCTCTTCCTTGTCTTTCTCTCTTTGTCTCTCCTCTCTTCTTTCTATTGTCTCTCTTTTCTTTCTGTCTATCTTTCCCCCTCCCACCACTTAAATGCAGTTTCATACTCTCCAAAGTCCTACTCATATTCCTTATAAAGGTGACCCTGGAGTCTTAAGGGCTGGCATAACAGGACATTTGCTTCAGCAGCTTATATTATGCTGGAGAAACTTCAACTTTTGTCCTAGCAACAGGCTGTAGCTGCTTTCTGAGTATTAACCTAGCTACACATGGAAAGTTTACATGTTTAAGCTCATCACTTGTAGACTAGTTAGTTAAGAATCAATTATTTGACTATTGCAACTTAGTACAGTGAATAGATTGTTGGATCCAGAGTCAGGAAGACCTGAGCCCTAATCAAGCCTCACATACTTAATAGTGTATGACACTGGACAAGTCAGATTTTTGGTTTGCCTCAGTTTTCTTACTTGTACAATGAGGATAACAGTAATACCTACTTCCCAGGGTTATTATGAGACTCAAATGAGATAACATTTATAAAGCACTTAACATGGTACGTAGCACATAGACGGCATTTCATACATGCCTGTTTGCTTCCTTCATGAGATAAAGAAAAATACAAAATGACCCTCTGTCCCTTTTGACTTATTTTCAGTGATATAGTGATGATAGGAGGTATTAATTTTAGCTTTCCTGGAAATATTTTATAAATATTCAAATACCTGTTGGTATTTTAAATGTGAGATGTGTCTAGTGAGGACACTTTGGAGAAACTGGATCATATTTCCTAGATGGAACAGTGAATAGAATGCTAGACCTGGAGTCAGGAAGTATCTAATGCTGCCTCAGACCCAGGACAAGTCATCACTTTTATCTTCCTTAGTCTTCTTACCTGTAAAATGGGGTTAATAAGAGGAGGGACCTCAAATAGTTTACCCCAAATAAGATCAAAGGAGATAATAAATGTGAAATGCTTTGCCAACCTTACAATTTTAGAAAAATGTTTGCCATTTTGATTATAATTGCTATTAAATATATAATTGAAAAAGAAGATGAGATGATCATATGATAAGAGTAAAGTATAATGTTAACGGTCCCCTCAATGAAAGCTATTGATATTTTAGGAATGTCTAGGAACCCCTGTGCTGGGTATATTTTTGTAATGAAAATACCTGAGGATATGGACATGATTCATTGGTTAAGAAGGAATGAATAGGTTTCAATCTCTACTACTGAAGTAAGTATTTAAATACATAAGGGTCACTGATCCATTTGAATATTTTGAAGATTGAACTATGTAGCCCCATAATGTTTCAGAGCAACTTCTGTAATAATGTTACAGATATACCTGAAAAAGACATTCTAATATCTTTTTAAAAAGATACTGAAGAGAAAGGTATAAATTTCAAGATCAAAGTCTTTAAACTTATGTGATATGGATGTTAAGTTAGTAATAATTTTGCTATTGCTGTGGAAGTCCCCTCACAAAAAGGGAGAGGGAAGTTTCTTGTGTGTGAAATAGAAAAGTAATCTGCAGTCTGAAAAATGTAGGCATCAGAGAGCTGTTCTCTAATTTTATTAAAATGGTATTCTATCTAAAATGTATAATTTCTAGAAATACATAAATTTCCTCTTTATATTTTAATAAGTTATTACTATTTGTATATGTGTGTTTCTGTAATGCCCCCTTCATTTCTTCTAAGTATACCCTTTGCCACACTTCCTGGTGCCATATATGGTAGTCTTCTACATACCCTCATTTCTGTGGTTTGCCAAACATGTTTTTAAAAAAGGGGTCATAAATTGTGCGTAATGACACTACCACCCATAACACCCATAGCACAATGATCTGAAAGGGACACGTTTTATAATGTATTAGGTGGGAAGATTGCTTCCCTTGACTGCCAAAACCACATATCTTCAAGGTGGAATGGTGCTTTCAGCAAAAGACATTGATCATGAATGCATTTGGCAGGACCTGGATGTTGATCAGAGTGAAAGCAGTCAAGTTTTGTGAATTACTACCTTTGGTTCCGCTAATGGAATTGTGGTTGGCAGGATCTATGCTATTGAGGAGCTTAAATCAGACTCTGAACCTATAATCAGTCCACATGTGTAATATCAGTCATATACTGCTTAAAACTTAAATATCCGAAAACCACAAATAAGGAAACAGGATGGTTGATTTTTCACTATAGACAAGAAATGGAGAATGAAATACGATGGTCGTTTTTGCTTATTGACACTTCTTTGACAGGCACAAGCTTGTGCTGAAATGGAATATTTGTATTAATGAGGTCCATTGGCCGTGGCTTTTGAATTTGTGGGCATAAAAGGGTTCTTTCAAAATAATTAGTTGCCTAGCAAAAGCTCTCCAATGTTTAAGTCACTGTGGAATTTCTTTAAAGCCTGTTTAAACTGTTATAAATAGCCAGCAATAAATAACAGAGTATTGTTAATATAAACAAACATTTATTTTAGCCATAAATGTTTTTTGCTCCCTACTAAAGACTTGGCTCTCAACTTTTACAGAAAAAAAAAACATCTTTTTTTTTTAATTGAAAGCATGAAAACTTTGCCCATTTGAACTCTTCCAATGTTCACGAAAAGGTTCCATTTTGAACAGGCTTTGTGCCATAACCTGAAGGTAAAATAAATTGACTTTATATAATGTGTTAAGAAAAATCCCCCACCTTGATTCCATTTAAGGCAACTGACATATTTCAATAGTGGGGGGATATGTGGGAAAAATCGATAATATAAATGGTGACTATTGCTTTATTTTCAAACCGTCTTACTGAAACAACTAATACCTTTAACAAAACACATCCAACATCTGTAACATTGCTCAGGAAAAAAATCAAAAGAAAAAAATGACACAAAAATCCTAGTTGCTTTTTAACAAATTTATCAATTGGCTTCAATAAAAAATTCCACAAAATCAGATCTTCTGGGTTGTGATTTCTATAAGGTAGTAGTCAATTAACCAAAGGGCAGGACATAAACAGGAGGAAGAGGATTTTTGCTGCTGAGATTTTGGAACCTGATCCTCAACTTAATGCTTCATATAGATGTTATAATGTTGGAAGAGAGGAAACATGTGAGTGGGACTTTACTATAGTCAAGCAGTACAGAGGCAATGATTGGATACTCCAAGGTAATTTTCTCAGTATAGCTGTGGATGTGGTCTTCTGTGCTGTGTCAGATCGATGGAGGGTTCTTGTGTCCTAGACTTTGCTTCCATTTCTGTTCAAGGTCCAAGACACAGGAAATATTCAAGTTATTTGGCTGTGATGAATCTAGAGTCACAAGAGCTATGACAGTTCTTCAGAATCACTTTCTCTCCTTTAGGGTGTTTCTGTAACAGAATGAGGCAGCCCTTGAGAGTATGGGTCATGGGAGCCTTAGAAAATATTTATAATGAATCAATTCTGTTCAAGTGCTATGCTAGGCTCTAAGGGAGACAAAAATACATAAAATAAGATTCGTCCCCTCAAGGAGTTTACAGTCAAACGAGGAGGACAGAACATGTGTATATATAACTATAATAAAAATGAAGCATGACAAGGCAAGATACATATACATAACTATAACTTTAGAGCAATAATAAATAATTTTTGGCAGGAGAGATAAGGAAAACATTGAGTTCTGTGTAGGTAAGAATTGGCTTATTGCAAACTTTTTCCCTGGACTTTTTCAAGGGGCCATTAAAAGATAGGATACAAACTTATAGTCATGGATAAAAATAAGAGAGCTTTTTGGTTTATTTATACCAGGGGTGGGGAACCTGTGGCCTCAAGGCCACATGTGGTCTTCTAGGTACTTGGGTGTACCTTTTAACTGAGTCCAGATTTTTTTTTTAAAGCAATCAGGGTTAAGTAACTTGCTCAAGGTTACACGGCTAGTTATTTCTGAGTATGGTGCTGAGTATCTGAGCCCGGATTTGATCCAGGTCATCCTGACACTGGACATATTTTAATTTGTATTCAGTCAAAAGGCCACATTTGAAGACCTAGAGGCCATGGGTTCCCCACCCCTGCTTTACACAATATTAGATTGTAAACTCCTGGAAAGTTGGAATTATTTCTTTTTTCTCTTAATATATTCCCCAGAACCTACAAATCAAAATTTCAAGACTTAAAAAGCAAAGGATTTTATATTTTACTCTTGCCAGCATATGTTTGCATCAATTTAATACCAATCTCTTTCTCTCTGCACTGTGTCCTCTTTCACCCCTCCAAAAAAGGAAGTATAAGTGGTTAATTAGGACTTAATGGTTAATCTGGTGAAATTTTAAATGTTAGATTTGAAAGGACATTTGTTGTACTTCTAAGTAGGAAATGTTTTTCCTTTCCATCAGTCATTTTCTCTATCATTGCTATTATTTCTGATTCTAGTAGCAAGTGTTTCCTCAAAAACACCAAGTGTTTTCTTAATAGAAGATTTTAAAAAAGAACAAAATGTTTAGTTTGGTTATTATGGAGACCACCAACCTTTAAAATTCAGCCAGCAGTATTCTTTGCATATAGTCCTGCTGATATGCTTATCCATCTATCTGACTGACACAATTATAGAGGCCCTTGGTCACTGCTACTGTAGTTAAAGACTCTCAATAGCTTCCAGCATAGTTTCAATGGGATTGATTCAATTTGGATTGAACTAAACAGAACAGCCAAACTCATAAGGTATTCTGCTTTTCCAATTTCCGTGAGGATTGAACAACAGAAAACCCCAAACAAACAGAAGTGTTGATTTAATGAATTACATTAGCTCCATGCTGTTACACCCTCCAAAGATCAATGCAGAGATGGAAGAAAAAAAATAAGTCAACCGCCTGTTATTAAGGTTAACTTTTAATCACTTCATGGAGCCAGCATTGTTAGTTCAGAATGTGTGGCTGAAATTTCCCTGAATAAAGAGTATTGGGTGGAAGAGAAGTTTTTCTTTAAAAAAAATTCCAAGCTTTTAAAAATACAAAAAAGATTACTCATAAAACAACAAATGACTTAGTAAATATAGCCTTTGTATGCTGTATTTCCAAGCACCAATGCTTTTCCATTGTACTGTATTATTTGCCCCTGGATGTTTCAACCCACATTTACAGTTGACACTAAGGACTTCAAAAGCCGTTTGGAGACTGATCAACGTTCCAACTGCTCAAGAAATGGCCACCCATGGACTTCAGTTTCTGTTCTGAGAATCTAATGTCTATTACGCTGAAAACAGAAGTCTTCTTTCTGATAACATTTCCCAGATCTGTCTTTTGTTGTTGTATCTTAAAACCAGTTCTTATTTCCTCCAGACTAGTTTTAACATATCCCTCCTGGATCACTGCCTTATTGTGGCAGAGGGGCTTGTGTAGCTATGAACTATGCAGGGTAATAATGGAGAGTTCTGGAGAAAGAAATGGCAAATCACTCCAGTATCTTTGCCATGAAAACTGCATGAACAGTATTACCTCGCATCCATGGGGTCATAAAGAGTTAGATATGACTGAACAACAATAAAAAAGTTCTACATAATATTGAAAGCATGTCAAGGTTTAAAGAGTCACCATAGATTGTTTTATGGAGAGATTTAGACAGGAGGATAAGGTCAAAATAGTTTTTTAAGGGTTGGAACAGTTGGGAGGTGTAGTGGATAGGGCATGGGTGCTGGAATTGGGAGGACCTGTGTTCAAATCCAGCCTTTGACACTATCTCCATGACCTTCGGCAATTCACTTAACCCTGATTACCTAAAAAAAAAGAGCAAGGCAGATTTCACTCTTACCTCCTTATTTTCTATATAGAATTAATTATGAGGTCAGAAAGACCATTTACAATACTTGATTCTTTTATATTTAGTCCCCTTCATACTTAACGGAAAGACCATAAAGCATGAAACTAAGGGGGTTGGGTTCAAAACTTGATCCTGATGCTTCTTCTTCCTCATATATATATATATATATATTTAAACATTTGATTTTAAAACTTTGCATTCCAGATTCATTCCCTTCCTCACTTGTCACTCACCCTTACTGGGAAGATAAGCAGTTCAGTATAGGTTGTACATGTGTAGCTAAAGCAAAACGTTAACATAGTAGATATATTGTAGAAGACTGACTATATTTCCCTCCCTCCTATCCCACCTACCACTTGTTCTATTTTCTACTTTGATCACATCCTTTTCAAAACTAGGTGTTTCCAACTTCCTTTCGCAGCAACCTGCCCTCCTTTCCATTATGCCCCCTATCATCCTCTTCCCCCCTACTCTCTTGTAGGGTGAGATACCCTATTTAGTGTGTATTTCATTCCCTCCCCAAGCCAAATTTAATGAGAATAAAGTTGACCTATTCCCTTTTGCCTTCCTATTCTCTCCCTCCATTGTAGCCATTTTCCCTTGCCTCTTCTATATGAGATACTTTAACCCTTTCTGTCTCTCCCCATCTCTTCTCATTATATTCCTCTCTCACCTCTTAATTTCACCTTTTAAATATCATCCCTTCCTATTAAATTGGTCCTGTGCCCTCTATCTATGTATACTTGTAAACATATATACGCACATTCACATATGTATTCATATGCCCATATACTCTCATATATAGACATAAATACATATACATATATATATATATATATATATATATATATATATATATATTTGTATTCCCTTCAACTATTTTCATACTGAGAAAAGTTTCATCAGTTACCATTATCATTTTTCCATGAAGGAATGTTGATCAACTTTGATAAGTTCCTTATGATTTCTTTTCCCTGTTTAGCTTCTCATGCTTCTCTTGCTTTTTGTATCTAAATTTCACCTTTTCCATTGAGCTCTGGTTTTTTCAGCAAGAATGCTTGAAAGTCCTCTATTCCACTGAATGACCATATTTTCCCCTGAAACATGATACTCAGTTTTGCTGGGTAGGTGATTCTTGGTTTTAATCCCAGTTCCTTTGCCCTCTGGAATATCATATTTCAAGCCCTTCGATTCCCCAGTTTAGAAGCTGCCAGATCCTTGGTTATCCTGATTGTGTTTCCACAATGTTCAGATTGTTTCTTCCTGGCTGCTCATAATATTCTCTTCTTGATCTGGGAATTCTGGAACCTGGCTATAATATTCCTAGGAGTTTTATTTTTGGGATCTTTTTCTGGAGGTGATCAGTGTATTCTTTCAAGCTCTATTTTGCCCTCTGATTCTAAAACATCAGGGCAGTTTTCCTTGAGAATTTCTTGGAGGATGACTTCTAGGTTCTTTCTTTGATCATGGCTTTCAGATAGTCCAATAATTTTTAAGTTATCTCTCCTGGATCTATTTTCCGGGTCAGTGGTTTTTCCCATGAGATATTTCACCTTGCCTTCTATTTTTTTATTTATCTGGATCTGTTTAAGAGCATCTTGATTTCTCATAAAGTCATTAGCTTCCATTTGCTCCAATCTAATTCTGAAGGAATGATTCTTCTCATTGAGCTTTTGAGATTCTTTTTCCATCTGGAAAATTTGGCTTTTTAAGGCATTCTTCTCCTCATTGCCTTTTTGAGCCTCTTTTGCCAATTGAGTCAGTCTGTTTTTTAAAGTGTTATTTTCCTCAGTCAGGCTGTGGACTCTCATTTTGTAATTTTCTTGCATTGTTCTCATTTCTCTTCCCAATTTTTCCTCCACTTCTCCTATCTGCTTCTTAAGGTCCTCTATGGCCTATAACCAGCTTGTATTTTCCTTTGAAGCTTTTGGTGCAGGAGTTCTGACTTCACTGCCTTCCTCCTGTTCTATGCTTTGATCCTTTTTGTCCCACATATAGGAGTCTAATATTGGATTCTTCTGTTTGCTTTGCTTCCTTTGCCTGGTCATGTTGCCACTCAATTAATTGACTTTTGGACTTTTTGCCATAGTAGGACTCTGCTACCAGACAGGGGAGCTTTGTACCAAATGCTGGGGTTTTCTCAGCTGCTGGAGTTATTAGGTGGGTTCCTTCTCTGAAGTCTTCACACACCTGGTCACACACCCCAGGACCTCCACCCTAGATGGCAATCCAGATACAAGCAGGTTAAAGCAAGAGTGATCACCCGTCAGACTGGTCCCTTGGTCCACCTATACTCTGCAGGCCAGGAGCTGAAGCTGTCAAGGGGCGTCCCCGCAGCCCTCAGCAGCTTCTCACCCCAGGGGTAAAAGCTGATGCACTCCCAACTACTGGGTCCCAAAGTCCACACTGCACTGACCTCTCACTTTGTCCTTCACATCTATGTGTTGATAATTCTGGATCACCACAACTGCTGGTGATCTGGAGTCCCTCCAGCTAGTGGTTGGTCAGGTCCACCCTGGGGCTAAAACCTCTGGCTTGGTGGATCTGGGGTCGGGCTCCCAGAGTGCTGAGCTGGCCAATTCCTGTCAGCCTGCCAGACTGTCCTCAGTGGGAGATTAGCTTCTCTGTGCCATTTTGTGGGTTCTGTAGCTCCAAAGTTTGTTTAGAGTCCCCTTTTTACATGGAGTGGAGGTGGTGAGAACCAGAGCTGCATGGAGGTCCTGTTTCTACTCCGCCATCTTGACTCCCTCTGATGCTTCTTAATAAATGACAATGGCTAGTTACTCAGTTCTCATTAAAACTCAGCTTCTTTGTCTGTAAGAATGAGATTAAAAAGTTACATTAAGTACTTTGCTGAATTTCTTAAAAGTTCCATTTATTGTTTTAACATCCTTTTCTTAGCTACTCTCTCAAAAATTCTGAAAACAGTTTGAAAAATGACCTCCATGATATCAGGACACAAGAAGGCTTTCTCACTGAAAGTGGGATTGGAATCATCGTGATTGCTACTTTTTTTTTTCTTTTTTGAGACAGGGTCTCCCAGCAATTTGACCTACTCTGTTTCTGACCTGGGGCAGGTCATTTTTCCTCAGGCAGACTAGACTCCCTGCTCCTGAAGGCTCACCATGTCAGTGTCTTATTTAGTGAAGGTACCCTAATCATTAGGGTATTATATTAAGGTTTAATATCTTTAGTCCTATTTAAGTTCAGAATTCAAAACTCATGTTATCCACCAGTCTCAGCCCCCCCTGGGAGCTAGAGTTATAGCTGTGCACCATATCTGGCTTGCCATCTGTCAATTTGCTGAACCTCAGTTTCCACAGCTATAAAATAAGTTTTATTTCAGATTGCCTTCTATCTACTCTCTCTATATTTTGTATGAACCTAGTTATTTACATGTGTTCCCCACCATTAGATTATGAGCTTCTTAAGGGAGGGAACATTTTATTCTTCTTTCTTTATATCCCCAGTGCTTTCTTAGCATAACCATTCTTTTTTTTTTCCTTTTTGGAGGGGTGAGGGCAGGGCATTTGGGGTTAAGTGACTTGCCCAAGGTCATATAGCTAGTAAGTGTTAAGTGTCTGAGGTCAGATTTGAACTCAGGTCCTTCTGACTCCAGGGTTGATGCTGTATTCACTGTGCCACCTAGCTGCCCTGAGAATAGGCATTAACAGTGTATGTATATGTGTATGTGCTTCTGTGTGTGCATGTGCATGCATACATGTGTGTGTGTGTGATGAAACTTTGGTATTATGGTGAAGTACATGAGTCCCTTCTCAGAATAATATATAATATTTATAAATGCATAACAAGTACGTATAAGACCACAAAGGACCCAAATTAGTTTGAAATATAAATGCAAATTCCCTTTTCAAGTTCATGAAACCCCTGAAATCTATGGGTACCAAGTTAGGAATCCCTGTTTAGCACAATGGTTGGCACATAATAAAAGCTTAGTCAATGTTTGTTGACTGACTGATTTATCAAAAAGATTTTCACTACCTCTCCCTTAGGATGGTTGTTATGATCATTCATTGCAAATTTAAAAACTATATGAATGCTGCCATTTTATTTCCAATATTGTTGAGATTATCAGAATGTGGAAAGAGGCATATTCTTCTGAATTAAGTATGGCATATTGCAGTTTTCAAAGGATATAAAAAAGAATTATTTTATCATCACAGCCAGCTCTTTTGTCCCCATATGAAATATTGCTTCTCTTCTGAAAAGGATCAGGATATTGGCTGTTACTTTGTCTTTTGTTGTGGAAATTAACTCCTTGTATTCTCTATAAAAATAGTAATTTTACAAACTTACTATGAAATGAAAAGGATATGACATGTAACGTTCTGTACTAGAATCTCTAGCTTAGGCCTGAAGAAAGAAAATTCATGGTCAATTTTTCAGAACTAATTTTTTGGCCTATGATTCAGTCTAAGTGAGGTGAGCTGATGTCCAGGTCCAAATACTTGGGACTCTGTGAATTATCTGGTAAAGAGGAAAGAAGAAAGAACTAAAAGGCATAATTTTGCTCACAGAGCAAGTGCCATATCTTCAAATACCACACCATTATCAGTCAACCAGCCTTCATTAAGTGCCTACAATATTCCAGGCACTATGCTAAACTCTGGAGTTACAAAGAAAGGCAATAAATAATACCTTCTTTCAAGAATTTCACAGTCTAATGTAATCAGAACAAGCCATAGAATGTTACTGTTGGCAGATCCAACCTCCCTTTGTTATTGAGTCTCAGGGACATGAAGTGAATTGTTCAAAGTTACAAAATCACTTGGTGGCAGAAATGGGGCTAGAACTTAGATCTTGACTCCCAATTGCAAGGTTTCTCCTGTGCCATTCTGTCCAATTCCTCTGTGGGAGGAGGTGACACAGAGGTGTTAATGGAAATTGTGACAAGTCCGTTAAGAGCAAGTCCCATGGTGAACAAACACCCTTCTAGCTTCAGAATCTGAATAAACCCAACCTTTTTCTCCAAGATCCTTGCCATCCTGAACTTTCATAGATATGAAATTTCCACAACATGCTACTTATTGACTATGTAACACCAGTAGAAAGGCAGAAGCTAGCTCCAGCAGCCCTATAAAGGGGGCTAGACTGAGTGTTGATATGATTTCCCTGGCTAGCTTGAAAAAATGTGGCTTATTTTACTTCAAGATCTTCTCTCTTTGTCCAAATCCAGTCAGTCCAACCCTGCTGGAGGGGTAATCTTTTCCTTCTCAACCCCTTTGAGGTTTCTGGTTTGAGAAAATTCCCCAATGCTAGGAAAAGGCATTTGGTAAAATAATTGGATAAATGAGTTAATACTCAAGGGACCCAATGATAAACTCCAAACTCTCAGCCCTACCTTTTTGTCAGTAGAGACCTTTTTTTTCCATATGAAAAGTCTAACACAAAACAGCTGCTATCAACATGAATAATTTACCTTTAACCACAAATTGTCCAGTCAGTAATTCAAAATGTCCCATTTCCCAGTGTGGGCTATTTGGACAAATAGCCTGCTGGCTTTGATTAATCTCACTTATATGGGGAATCATATTATGAAGAAGTAAGTCTCAAAGGCTGACTTAGACACATGATTTAAAGGTACCCTCTCAAGACTTTGCCACTAGGATAGCTATCCATGTAAGAAGTCTTTCTGAAAGCTTTCAACATATTTTTTACGTATGCTGTACCTTTGCAATGGTAGGGAAAGGATGTGTTTGAAATAATAGAGCCAGGGATGGATCAGAGGAAAAAAAGGATGGATCTTCAGGTATGGTGACATTAAACAAAAGAAGCTCTTCACATGATTAGGGGCTAGTTGTGGGAGTGAATCAATGAGCTGTATTCAGAAACCTACCTTATTTGTAGAAAAGGCACATTATAGTAGAAAAAGTCCTAGACTTAGAGTCAGGATACCTAGGTTCAAATCTTACTTTTGCCATTTATTAATGATCTAACCATGTGTGACTAATTTTTTTTTTCTGAGTATCACCCATAAAATGGGGATTTAATTAAATTCAATAAGCATTTATTAACCATCTATAATGGATTAGATGCTAGAAATGCTAAGTACTAAAAGCGCAGAATGTGCTCTCAAAAACAGGGAAAATCCAAGGAGGGAGAAAACAGTATCACCTGTCATGTGATGATGGAGAAGCTTCAAGTTTGGGAAGAAGTCATGGAGGAGGAGACACTTGACCTGAACTTTGACAAAAGGGAGGGGATCTACAATACCTAAGTGCAAGTGGGGTTTATTTCATGCATGAGGACTCTGGATGAGAAATAGTGGGGGCAACAGAGGGGTGGTATCAGTCACTTCTCTTACCTATAGCCTGTGCTCCAGGTACCAGATATGTTTTGTAGGAACAATCCTTCTGTATTGCTTAGAGGTACCCTCACAAGGTACAATAGCATACAACCCCGTCATTTCATGCATTCACAATTGTACAAAATTCTAGTGCAATCACTTTGGGTATAAATTAATAGGAAAAATATTAAAATTAACAACTTCCATTTATATAGCACTTAAAAGTTTGAAAAGTGCCTACAAGTATCTCATTTAACCCCCCCCCCCAACAACTTTGGGAGTTAGGTGCAATTATTATCCTCATTTTACAGATCAGGCAGATATAAGTTAAGTTGCTTGCCCAAGGTCACACAAGGTAAGTGCCTGAGTCCAAATTTGAACTTGAGTGTTCCTGACACCATATCCAGTGATTGACTAAGCAAGCTCCTGACACTCCTTCAAATACCCTATTCCTCCTGAATGTACTTTTAAAAATATTCTCTGAATTTTGGAACTGTATCTCTTTACTATGTACCTCTTTACATGTTAAACCTCCTGAGGTCAGTTTCTTCTAGGATAATTGACATAAATAGGAGAGAGATCAGGACTGATAATAACAAGGACTGGGAAAAGGAAGTGGAGTCAAATTCCATGGGCATCCTTAATCACTCAACAATCATTTAAGCACTTATTTTATGCCAAGCATCATAGGCATTGGGGATACAAATACAAAGAATTAAAACATCACTCCTCTCAAAAAAGAATTTGTTGAGTAATGGAGGAAGACCAAGGATCTGGAAGTGGCAGTAGTGATGAAGGAACAGACTGTGGACAATATCAAAGAAGATGACTAGAGACATGAAGTCCCCAGAGTAAAGCTATGTTTCAGTTAGTAATAAGAAAATCTAATGTCTGATATATTTAGGATAAAGGTCTAGGATGAAGAGATGTGGAGTGGGTGGGAGAGTTGTTTATAGATGTAATAAGAATTCCAAAAGACACAGTGGAAGGAAGAGGCAGGACTGGGGACCAGGGAGGAAAAAATTAATTTTAAGAGGCATGAGAATTTTTAGGAAGGAAACAGAAAACATTTAGGTATAAAATGGTACCTCTGGTTAGTAAATACAAGGTGAACATCATTGAGTTGGTCCATTAATAGTTCCATCAAATTTAAACAACATTGCATAATCCCATAGCCTAATGCCTCGTACAGGTAAGAACACTCCTTCATTCAATCATTTAATCATCAGCCATGGGCTCAGTCCAAAAAGATTCTCAGTAAATGTGAATATCTTTGAAAGCCATGAGATAAACTGGAGTGATGTTACATAAGAAATTCATTCAAATTTGTTGACAATTCTAGGTTGGCATTAAAAGCTCTTTATGAGCTAACCCTCTCCTACCTTTCCAGTCTTCTACCTTCCTACCTGACATGTACTGTTCAACCCAGTGGCAATGTCCCTCCTGGCTATTTCACAAACAAGACCCTACTTCTCTTGGTTCTGGACATTTTCTCTTGCTCTTCCTATGACTGGAATTCTTTCCCACCTCTGTTCTAACTATCTCAACTAAAATTCCTTCATTTACTGGAAGCATTCTCTAATCATTCTTTATTTCTTCCTTTTGTTAATTTTCTTTCTATAGATTTATTTCTCTCACTCATTCAATTGGAAGCTCCTTGAGGGCAGGGACTGTCTTTTTGCCTCTTTCTGTATTTCTCGGACTTAGCAGAGTGTCTGTTGCATAGTAGGTGCTTGCATGGTCATGAAATATGGACCATTCTATTAAACAGTGAGCCAATGAAGAACCAGGAAATTCAAGTGAGTAGTGAGGCAGGAAGGAGGGATTCTAGTGAGGCTTCTGACATGATGCCATTTGGAAGGGAGGAAAATGCCTCAGCCTATATATGCTTTGGCAGAGAAGGACCTCACAAACTGCAGAAGACAAGAGAGCGTGAACTTTTTCATTGGCCCTTTAATCCTAGGAATAGTCCCAGAGTAGCTGATGTGCTGCCTGCAATGGGAGCCAGCTTCAGCACTCTACAAAGAACCCAGCTATAGTGTGCCCAAGGAAAATTCTTGAGCTCTCAACAAAGTAGAAAAAAAGAATTCCAACAACCAAGTGCTGTCAGTTACCCTTTTGCCACAGGAACTCTTTAAGCTTGACACTACTTTCTCTTGGACTGTGCATGTATTTGTGACAGAGAATGTCACAGACTTTAGGGGAGGATGTTTTATATGAACAATTCTTACTATACTAACACAGTAAATACCCCTTTCCTAAAAGCAATCCGGATGACTAAGTGGCACTGTAGAGTGCCAGGCTTGAAGTTAGGAAAATTAGTTCAAAGTCAGTTTCAAACATTTACTAGCTACTTGACACTTAAGTCCCTTAATCATGTTTACCTTGGTTTTCTCATCTGTAAAATGGCCAAAGAAGAAATGGTAAACCACTCCCATATCTTTGCCAAGAAAACCTCAAATGGGGTCATGAAGATTCAGACATGACTGAAATGAATGAACAACAACAAAAACTAATCAAATAAAATTTATTGAATGACGTTCAATCTTGGGTGGAAATCACAATTGTGAGAGCTTATGATGTATAGAACTAGAAAGCCAACATCAGGGATCCCTGAGGGAACATAGCAACCTTGCTTCAGGGCGCCAACCTTTCAGTGTGTTTGGAAACTGGGAGAACAGTTCTAGAGCATTCGTTATGTACAGATTAGAAGAGCAGGAAGTTTGGAGGTTTAGTCTGAGAGACCTCATGGCCACATGGAAAAGAAGGTACTGGTAAGCAAAGATGACTGATAGAGAAGGTCCAGATTCATTTTAGAACATTCATTTGAAGGAACTTTCAGGCTAGGTCCCCATAGGTTATTTGCTGGAGGGATTAATATTACTTCTGTCAGCTACCTCACAGTGTTGGTGTGAGGCTCCAGTGAGATTGAACATGAAAATGCTATGTAAACATAAAGTGTTTTTAAAATAAATTTAAGCTCTATTAATTGATATTATGACTATAATTTGCTGTGCAGCTCTAAGAGATATGTTAATGTCAGAAAAGATCCTTAGTGATTATTGCTTTGTCTCTAGAAAAATGCCTAATCTATAGATGAATGGGACCATACTTGTGATTTCTTAGGTTTAGGGAACTATACAGGTTGGCACCTTCTTTGAAACTTAGTCTTAGAGAGATGACTGAGTCACTGGGAGGTTAAGTGTTTTGCTTAGGATCACACTGCATTTTTTTTTTCTGAGAAGAATTTGAACATGTCTTCCTGATATGGAACCAACTAATCATTCTCAGAATGTGAGAGGAAAACAAGACATATAAAAATACTAAACCTCTTCTATAGGAACAGTTCATTGCCTTTATCACACCCCCCCCCTTTCCTCATACCCAACCAAAAGAAGTTTCCTCTCTCTAGGTTTACTGAATAAATTTAAATAACAGGACAATATTTTTTAATACTTTATGATTCTGACCTGAAGAAGAAACTGTTCAAGCTATTGTGATTATGCATTATATTGTCACCCTTTCCTTGGCTACTTTTCTCTAGATGATGATATATCTCAAAGATGTAATTTTGAACAACAGAAAAACATGTCTAAAGACATTCATTAAAAGTTCCAATCTTTCAAATAGCAGTGATCATATTTCTTTGCTTTCCCTGACTTCATCTATATAAATTGTATTTTGCTGGCTTGTTTCAGATTTCAAATCATTCAATATGGCCAATGAATTTTACTTTGAGAATTCCTATTTTACTGTTTCCCCAGCTTGTGGAGAGGCACATGTTTAAAAAACAGATTTTAAAAAAATGTATTTGAAATTGTCTCTTTCAGCCTCTGTCTCTCTATGTCTGCATCTCATTCCAATTGTCTTATTGGAATAGTCTTTTGATTTTGTGCAATAGCTGTAAATTTTTGGAAAAGATCTTAGGAATTATTTTTGAATTTATTAATATGTTTATTTTACAAGATCATAGGATAAAGACAGAACTAGGGACTTTAGTCATCCATTTTTTCTTACCCTGCTATTTACAAAAGAAGAAACAGTCTCAAAGAGTGACCCAGGTCACATAGGACAGTGGCAGTTGAGATTGGCACCTAGGTCTTCTGAATTTATGAACAAGTGTTCTTAGTGAAAAGTTATATTGTGGATAAATACCTATTTGATGAGAATATTCACTTTGGGGGGAGACAGGAGGATCTAGGTGGCACAAGGGATAGAGTTCTAAGCCTGAAGTCATTAAGAATCATCTTCCTGAATTCAAATCTGGCCTCAGACTCTTAGGAGCTGTGTGACTCTGGAGAAGTCACTTACACATCATTGCCTCAGTTTCCTCATGTATAAAATGAGTTGGACAAGGAAATGGCAAACTACTCTAGTATCTCTCCCAAGACAACCCCAGATGACATCATAAAGAGTCAGACATAACTGAAAAACAACTAAATAGCAACAACAAAATCCATTTTTTATCTTCAAACATGTTGCTAATTAATCTATATCTATCTGTAAAAGACAACTGTATGTTGTTGGAAGAAACTTTTTTGGAAAGCTCTTTTTTGGTGGGGGAAGGGATGATTTTGAAAGAGTGTCAGGCCCTATAAAATGTATGCATATGATCTGCTGAGATGAAGATAAACCCTTTCAAAACCCCTCCCCAGATAAGATGCTCTGTTGTGTTGGTATGTGTACTTACAGAGAGTTGGAAGATGGAAGTCTCATTATTTGGGGCTTGTCTATGACTGAGATGAAGTAGCACTCTAAACAATGTTGGAAGCCAGAGGTAGTCAATGCAATTAAGCAAGCATCCATTAAATACCTTATTTAAACTTGTATTGGGCATTAGTGATAACAAAAAGAAAAGAAGAAAGAAAAGGAAAGAAAATGCTAGTCAAATACTTTATGGTTTATTATAGAGTTTTTAGTTTCAGGGATAAAAGTAGGGAGAAACTTGAGTGAGTCCCCACAACAAGCACCGTGGATTAAGGTAGGGAGTTGTGACCTAATTAAAATAAAGCAAAATAAAAAATAAGATGATTTGCTCTCTTTGAAAGCTTTATTGTCGCCAGACTCATTTCAGTTGATGGGACCTGATCAATATGTCATCAGTGGTTTGTGTCAGTAATCAGTGAATCTTACATGATTGAATCGAAATGACTTTTCCCCCCTCCTCTGCCTTCCCTCCATTCCTTTTTTCCAGTTTTAGATCTTAAGAGCGTATAACTTAAATAGAAACAAAGCACTGAAATTATAGGTTAGCAAATTTGGTTTCAATAGGAGGTGAGGAGAGATGCATTTCTTAACAGTTAGTGGTATCCAGGAAGGGAAATGGACTCTCTTGTTAGATAGCCATTCCTAGTCCTGTAAATCCCTCTACCCTCTACCTCTAAGAAGAATATTATCAAGGGCACTGAGGCGTTGAGTAGGGGTTAGACTAATGACCTCAAAAATTCTTCACCAATGGAAGACCATTGTGCTTGTTACAGAAAGTGAATGGTCACCATGATGAATAGACTCAGTGATTGGTAAGTTCAGCTCTTATTCAGTTGTAAAGACAGCTGAAAACACCAGCTAAAATGAACATACACACAAACACCTACATTCACCTTTATGTTTTTACTTTTACAAAAGGACTATTCACTGAGAAATATAGCAAGAATAGAAGTAGAACCTACTTCCTTGAACTAGGGTTTGCTTTCTCACCTATGCTTCTCCTGCCTTCGTTCCTAGGGTGAGTGGGTTCACACAATGGAAGTAAGGAAACAAATGTTTATTAAGTATCCACTATATGCCAGACACTATGTTCAGTGCTTTGTAAACATTATCCTATTTGATCCTCAAACAACCCTAGGAGGTAAATGTTATCATTATTCTCATTTTACAGTTGAGGGAAATGAGGCAGAGGTTAAGTGACTTGCCCAGGGTCACACAACTAGCAAGTATCTGAGGTCACATTTGAACTCAGATGTTCCTGACTCCAGGCCCAATGCTCTATGCATTGAACTTCCTAGCTGCCAGTTCTAAAATTTCTATAAGTGTTCACCCTATCAAGTTTACTTCCCAATCCAGTGTAGCTAATGGATGAAGATGCTTCCCCCCCCAAAAAAAACCAAAACAAAACGACAGCCTTGCTACCTGGTTTGAATCCTGGATTGAATTCCTTAGGTCACTCTAACGGACATTGAAGATACTCTCACCAAATCTCATAATGTCAAGGCATGTTTTATTCTCTCTCCAATACGCCTTCATTTAAGATCTGGAAAGAATAGACTCAATAGAGATAGAAAACAGCTGTGCTATATGCACAGACACATGTTGATGGCCAAAGTGGAAAGATAAAGCCTGAGTCTTCATCTCCCCGACAGGAGGTTTACAGCACTTCTCACTCAAAATAGCCAGGAAACAGATCAATTGAATCATCTCATTGGTACTTTGGTGAACATTCTTACTTCTGACTCATCAGTAATAAGGCATCTATTTTCACATGGTAATCAAACAGGAAATAATATCTCCATATGCTCCACATGGAGATTACTCAAATTATTTTCAACCAATTGTGTTCACAATCTGTTTCCAGCATCTAGAACAGTGGTATTAAACTCAAATAGAAATGATGCCACTAATCTGTACATAAGGATCATTAAAGGATACATTAAAATTTAATATGATCTGTTTTATAGTATTTTTTAAATTTTGTTAAATATTTTCCAATTATATTTTAATCTGGTTTGGGCCACATTCAGGAGTGCTGTGGACCACATGACCCTTGGTCTGCAAGTTTGATGCTTCTGAGAAAGATCACTTGACTAAGGGACTACAGATTGAAAAGTAGGTTGAGCAATAATGTGCTCCTGTGATTTCCTGCAATTGTATTTCCACAGTGCCTTGCACATAGTAGGTAATTAATGAATGCTTATTGAATAAATTTCCATTCTTTCTTTTATCCAGACTGAGCAATCTCCTTTGGGAATTCATAGATTCAATGTTTTTTGCCTCTCTTCATCAAAAAGGACCAAAAAGGAAGACAAAGGATTTGTGAATTGAGAAGCTACTACAGTATTTAAAATCATTGTCATAAACAGCATTTGTTGTCTGTCTAACATCTGATACTTTGAAATTTATCAAGTGCTTGATCTTATCTAAATTTCAAAACAAAAATATAAATTAGGTTCCATAGATATTATTATCCCCATTTTACAGATGAGGAAGCTAAATTTCAAAGATATAAAAAAGTTTAACCTTGGTCCTAAGCTGATAAATACATGAAGCAGGATTTTGGACTCCTTTGTCCTTACACTAAGTGTAATACTTTATCTATGATGTGCTGACTTTCACCGTTATATTTAAACCTACTTCTTTTATTTCTTTGTATAATTGTGCTTATACTTGTGCTTAGCTAGATAAGTCTAATTGCCATTTTGACATGCTTCACTTTCTCCTGTTTTTTTTTTTTTCTGAGACCACAATATGCCATTTTATTCACAAAACCACCTTCTTCTCTGGATCACATTTCACTTTTCTCTCCCAAATCATATCCCTATTCTCCTTTAAAACTGTCTTCAAGATATTAAGATAATCCTCATTTTCAGGTTATCTCTGCCTGGTTGTGATCACTGTGTTCCCTCTGGCCCAGATGTTTAGCATCTGTGCATGTGTGTATAGCTAGAGATTGTAGGGTATGTGTTTTTGCCACTTCTAGTTATACAAATTTGGGTTTGTCCCTCTTTTTGTCCAAGATTGTGAGGTGATAGATTTAAAGTTGAAAGGGGCCTTAAAGATATAATTCAATCACTGCATTTTACAAATGAAAGAAATAAGGTTCAGAGAAGTTGTCACCTTTCTGAGGTCATACAGGTAGTAAGAGATAGAGCCCTGGCTTGATCTTAGGTTCTGTGGCTATAAGTTTAGCATTTTTCTTGATGGATTACACTTTCTCCTACAAAGATTGGGAGCTCTTTGAGAACTGGTAGCTCACTTAAATGCTTTATCTTTTATATCTCCCCATGAAAATGCTAAAAAACAAAAATCAATGAACTTTAAACAAATGATCTAAAAAATTATTTTAAAAATTCATTATTAAAAAAAAATCTTTATTTTGTCCTTTTCCCTGATTAAAGAGGCAAAACTCCAATAGAGAAAATTAAAAGGACTTTATTAAAAACACACAATGGCAGAAACACATTGGTGTACTGGTCTCAAGGGACCAGGCCTAAGGATTCAAACCAGACCACTTTTAAAGATACCTTTTCTTAATAAGAGTAAGATGATTCTGATACATACATGTCTGCAAAAGGGGATGGGCCACTACATCTCAGTTCCTCTCCCTTTATAGCATCACAGGGAAATGAAATTAGGGATAAGGGGGATGATATAGGATTGATGGCTAGAAGGTAACACAGAAGACAAAGGGAACTGGATCAAAGCTCATACCATAGACTGAGTAATGCCATTTCCAACAGACTGCTTAAAAATACTTGCTGACTAGTTTGAAAGACAAGCCAGACTAGAAATAATGGAGTCACTTAGGGCACAAATTTTAATAATTTCCCCCATGGTACTGTACCACAGTTAGACTTGTATTGTTCTAATTGGTCCTCTATCTGAAACTGCAACATCTTGATCTCTGTTTTTTCATAAATGTGGGAGTGGGTTTGGTGATCATTTCTTTGCACCAAGGAAGGCACTGTAAACATAAATAGTACACAGTCCCGATGAGGCCACACAAGAAAAAAACACAAACACATACTTTAGCCAATGAAAATCCTGTACCCGAAAACATATCTGTAGTCCACATACCTTGGCACTTCAATATAGTTACTCTGTGAGTGTTCAAATGGTAGGGCGCCCCCTTTCAGCACTGTTTTTTATCATAGTTTCTTTTCGTGAGGAGTTAGACACTTGACCAGAAAGAGAGACATCATGAAGGGTCTGTACAGAAACACGGGCTATGAGTGTTACAAAATTATTATCCCTTATTTCCTTCAGTATCATAAAGGCTGAACAAACTCAAAGAGTCACAAACTCATACATCCCTTAAGGAGACAAACCATGTTAAATAGGTTTACATTACAGATTAAACCACTCTAAGGTCTCACCATGTACATATCACACTAAATAAGGTCATCATGAAAACTCAGAAAAGAAAATATAATAATGATCCTCAATATTAAATAACATTGATTGTCTCTGTAACCTGGTAACTCCCCCTTCACCCCAATCCCCACAATTTCAATCAGCACATTTCATTGTTTAGTCCCAGATGTCCCATATAGTCATTTGATCCCAAGAAATATCTCTCCTTGTACATTCTGTAATAGGCCTTGTCCACAGCAGAACTCTGAAGGGAGCTTCTCCTAGAACATCTGCTTCTCTGGTTCCAAGTCACTTGCAGATATTCCTAGGTAATTCTGCTTAATCTTGCTAGTGATAAGACTTTGCATAATTTGATAAACCTTGACAAAATCTAATCAGATTGCTTTGTACTGATTAGTTAATATGGTGAAAGAACTAACTCAAATGGTATGGATAAGGCATTTTAAATTCTTCACAATTATTAATGAAATTTTTATATATAAAAATCATAATAAAATTTGAGAGCTTATTAGCAAAACATATTCAAGGTCTGTAGATAGCATTAGAAACATTTGAAGCACACACACATACACATGCACAAACGTTATATATACACACACATATGTGTATATGTATATATGATATATATGTATATCTATCAATCTGATGATATTCTAGTTTTTAAAGAACAGTTTAATTTTTTTTGCTCTCCCAAAGTTTACTACTCCATTAAATTAAAACAAACAAACAAACAAACAAAGAACTTCTTTCACATTTCAGTCTTATCCTCTCTTTTGGAGAAATTTATCTATCTACATACATATATAAAGCATACACACACACACAGACCAACTGACAGAGAGACAGATAGAAACAGAGAGACAGAGGACCTAATCTTATACATATACATATATGTGTGTATATGTATACACATACATATATACACATACACACAGACATATATGTGTGTATGTGTGTTTATGTATATTAGCAAGGGGATGGCTAGCCTAGTAACTTATTTACCTAGTTACATAGGATATGGAGTTGACCACAAATACTGATTAATGATAGGAAAAGCTTTTGTACTTGTCTCTCACCAAAATAAGTCGTGTTTCAAAGCCAATTTATTAATCAATAGATCTAGTATTGCAATGAGAAATTTCCACTGTTTGCCTGTTCTGATTATAGAAATTTGCAATGAAATCAATGAAAGGAAAAGGGAGGAATATATTTGTGACAATATCAAAGCTGTTCACTTGAAGTGACAGAGTGAATTCAGAAAAATGATAACAGAGGAAAAAAGACTCCTTTAAATCTGTTTGATTCCAGGCAAGAGTCTTAGTTAGCAGCCAATCTCACAGCAAAGGTTCATGGCCAAAGTCATAGCCTCAATTTTCTAGACATAGACATCCACAGAAGTTCTGAGATTGGACTCCCTTTGAGAAGCACATGTCATTTCCCTTGAATGGTAGACTAATGACTTAATGACAATCCAAACATTTATACCCAAAATCAAAATTTAGAAACATCAAATTAAAGTCCTGTTATATTTTTCCTCAAATATAAAAATTTCACTAATCACAGCTTAAGGCTAAGATATTATTAGTTGTCTTATATTTCTAAGACAGTTATCTTTGAGCAAATATAAATACATTTCATTTATCCTTTGTGTATTAATTAAGAATAATCACATTCTGGAGTTCCATACTTACAGCAAATACATGATAATTAACACCTCCCCCCCCCCAAAATGCTAGCTACTGTAATATCCAGACTAACAGATATCCATATTAGCCCCTAAGGCAAAATAAACTCTTTGAATATAAAATCTATGGTTATTAAGTTAGTTCAAAGATGTAACTTAAATAAATGCTATTTATTAAGATACAATTTCATAATTTGCCCAAGTGATAGTCAAATGATCCTAGATGAAACTCTTTCTTTAATATAAAAGCAAACTTGCAAATTTCCCTGCTTTGTTTGGGAGAGGTACTAACAAATATCTGAGACTGGATTTTAACTCAACTTTCACTGATAGATATGTCTTCCAGGATAGTGTCTTAATACCAAAGCACAAGGGGCGGCCAGGTGCCTCAGCGAGTAAGAGCACCGGCTCCAGTGTGGGAATGACCTGGATCAAATCCGGGCTCAGATACTCAGCACCACACCCAGAAATAACTGGCCATGTAACCTTGAGCAAGTTACTTAACACCTATTGCTTTAAAAAAAAATACCAAAGCACAAATGTATTTTGCAGTAAGTTCTGATTTACCATGATTTTCCTAATAGAAGAACACATCTTACTGTAAATGAGACCACATCATTTCAGTACAAAATTTAATCAGATTGTTTTGGGGGTTTACAAACTCAAATGGTAATTTTTTTTAGCCTCTATTTTCCTAAGGGACATTCACTGCTAGCATTTCAAATTATAGGGTCTGCTTCTGTCAGTTAGCCCACTATCAAAGATTTAAAATGATAGCTTTATATTATCCCCTGTTTTGGGGGTCCATGAAAATTTTCTGAAACATGGAAATTGCAAACATAACCTCTATTAGGTGGCAATGAAGTTATCAAGATATGTATCTTTTTAATGGTCTTTCAAGGACAGGATTTTAGTATGCTATACCTAAATAATTCAATGCTAAAAATATATTTCTATATTTTCCATATTTAAAAGAATAACCAAAAAACAATTTCTTATATCTTTCTTGTCTGAATGAGAACAAAACCCTTCCTCAAACTGCTCATTCCTAAACCTTCTATTCACACTGTCAGCACAGATTACATCTTTCCTAACTTTCTAACCATTTTCTCTTATTCCTGCTTCCTTTCTTTCATAAACCTCTTCAAAGGCATACATATGTTTCATATCTTTTTTTCTCTTACTTTCTTTATTTTCTTGCTTAATTCCTCTATTTTTTCCCAACCACATCCCAAACCATTAGTAGAATTCCTTTCATAATTCAGCACAAATTTTTATTACACAATCATAATTAATTCCAATGCTATTACTTTTGTGGTTCTTAAAGTTTACAGACACAATATTTCTTTCAATACTTTTTGGTGACTTTGCTTCTAGTTTACCTAAGCAACTAAGTTCTGCTATATCATTAAAAAAAATTAGCTGGTAACAATATTTCCCCCCAAAAAACATTTTTTTTGGGAGTACTAGCACTGCTGGTGTGGTCACTTGCCAAGTCCTTTTCAAGACTGCTCATTTGTTTGACATCCACCTTCACCCAAATCTCACCTGTGGTTCAAAGAAGGTGGAGTATGCACAGCAGGCACACTTTGGTAAACTGTCTTGGCAGGTGGGCTAAACCAGGTTGAGGGTAACCTACTTGCTTCATACCCATTGGTGACTTGGAGGATGTCTATCCTGAGCATGTGAAGCCTTTTCTTGTTGGAATGGGTGGATGAGAACAGTTTGTTCCAATGGTCATCGAGGTTTAAAGCTTGGTCATGCACTGGAGACATCAAGGTCCTGAACTGCATCCTAAGGCATTGGCAGTTGTCTTGAGGTTTATTTCTTGTCTTTCTGGCACTGGACCTGGGAGTGGCAGAGCAAGAGAGAAAGAGGTTGAAGACTGAGCAACTTCACCTCACTTAAATCCAATTCATGTGCATATCAAGACATCTTTGAAGTTATCAGTCCTCTTCAAAATGAATGATGAACAGCAAGTTGTTTTCTGAGTTAAATATGCTTCTCTAGTTTTCATGGCAAAAAAAAAAAATAATAGTTCTTTTGTTTTTTTTTGGGGGGGGAAGGGGGAAAGGTGAGGGAATCAGGGTTAAGTGACTTACCCAAAGTCACACAGCTAGTAAGTGTCAAGTGTCTGAGACTGAATTTGAACTCAGGTCTTCCTGACTCCAGGACTGGTGCTCTATTCACATAGGCAGTTCTTAAAATTCAAAATGTTTGAGAAATGTTGGCTTTCCACAGATTCTGTAGGAACAAAGGATGTTACAGAGGACCCGCAGGAAGGTGTAAATCAGGATGAGGGGAGGAAGGACAGAGGAACCCTCTCCAGTGATATAGCTGGAAGAAATCTGTAAGTTTCCCCTTGGAAGAGGCCTGGAGTAAGCTGGCTCAAACTTTTTAGGGTCAAAGGATGGTCCCCAACATGCTTAACTAGCCTTATACATATTAGCTGACATAGCCCACATAGAAGTAGAGCCTCATTATCTGATTATGGAACCCATGTTATGTCATGTCAGGAGGAGGGAACATATAAAGCAGTAAATGTGTAGAGGGCAGGTCAAAAAGACTGTAACCCAGAAGGACTGAAAGGAATCCCAGTTCTGCAGGGAGGAACAAGGAAGAAAAAGTTTGAATAGAAGCAGCATAAAAGGGATTGCATTTGTCTGATTCTCTGTAGTCTTTTGAAAACACTATCCATTTATTCAGGAAACAATAAATGTAAAATGAAGGTAATGAAAACCTTCCTGGCTTCCCAAGGAGCATTATTTATTCCTAGATGAAGCATGTTTCTAACAAAATGCAAACCTATTTTTTCTTTGGAATTTCACTGATACTACTTTCAAACTAGCTTCAGTTCACTTCTCTAATCAGCAAAATAACTTTCTTCCCTTGCACTAAAATAGTAAATCTGTCATTCTTCAGGAAAAGAATGATAAAATGTCTAAGAGGTGTTTCATATAACTTTTACAGTGTTATTCTTATTTTTCCTTAAAAGAAATTCTACAGAGCAGCTCCCTAAAACTCATAAAACCTTTCAACATTTATAAAAATCATTTATTTATTTATAAATTTAATTATATTTATTTATAAAAATCATTCAAACCACATTTTGGAAATTCACAGCAGACAAATTATTTTTGAGTCTCTAATGAGTTGACAAAATCAGATATTCCTGCAGACTGGGGAAGAGAATTACCTTCCCTCTTATCTGTGTTCTCTCCTTTGCCTCTCAACTTCACCACAGTTAGGTAGAGAAAGTTTCTTTTTCTTTTTTTTTTTTTTTTGAAGGGTTTGAGATTTCTGCAGGAAAAAAAAAATCACTATTTATGCTCATTTTCCTTGGCTGATTAGATCACAGCATTTACCAAGACAGAAAACACAGACATTGCTAACACGCTGGGTGTTACAGAAATACAATAACTTAAACCCATACAAAGACAAGAGAGACACATAGAACAACTTGCTAGAAAATTTTTTCTTCTTATCTCCCGTTAATGAAAAAGTCTGTGAGATTAAGTTCCAGTTTGATATTGTACACTGCTCAGAGAACTATTTTGAAACTCCACCCTTTTAAACTCCCTTTCTTAGCAATCTCCCTTCCTTTTCCTTAATCTCTTATTTAAATTTCTTCCCTCCAGGGTATTCTGATTATAGTTGTACTGATAATGAAGGCAGTTTCAGTTTCAAAAGTTCCTTTCAGGTGCCTAGGCTATTGATCTGTAAGTATTGTTTAGAATGTGCATCTGACTGGCTATAATTATTTTTCTCTCACTAATTTTGTTCACAACTTTCTCAGACCCTATGGACCTGTGAAGCTCAGTACATAAAACTTGGCAGGGTTACCTTTGGCACTGGTCCTCATCCCTCTTGTCTCCCAGGGGGGGAGGGAGACTGTCTGCTCCTGGTCCCTGTATCAATTTGAAAATCAATATGACCTGCAAGCAGGGACACTCACCTGCTCTCTGCCAGGATCTCCTTTACCTCCCCTATTCTTTGTTGCACAAATGAGATGGGAAGAAAAAATGAAAATTTGGATTTTAGAATCCATTTTTCCTCCCTTCTACCTGAGTTTGGGGGGTGGAATTCTCTGATCATTGCATTGCTGACTAACTGTCCAAGAAGCTTGTTCCTATCTACAATGGTGATGGGGTACTGGCCCAAGTTGAGACCTTTACAACTTACCCCAAAAGAATTTGAGTCCCATTTGTCTATAGATCCTGAAACTCCACCTTGAACTTTCTGTGAATGTTCCCACTTGATCTGGCTTTTCCCTGAGACTATAAACCTTTCACTATTGCTATGCCCAAATCTCTGTTACCCTTAATCTGGTTTAGCTCTCCACTGTCTGTTACCTCCAGATTGCCTATGGTTATTTCCCACCCTTGATCCTATCAAAATCCCATTCTCTTGGTACCTGCTGTCTGACCTTTAAACACCCCAGTTCCTGGTCACTTACATGAAGACCCTCCCTAAACCCCTCCTCTAGTCATTCCAGATTACATGGTCAACCCCAGATGCCTCCCACAGTATTTCTGTATATAAGACCCATCTTGTTTCCATGAGAATTCTGTAAAAATCTAGCCAATGCTGAGATTTCTTAAGAGTCTGGTCAAGATGGCAGATTTTTAATAAATTTTATTTTTCTTTGACTGAAAGAAAACTTGGGTCAAATTCATTCAGGCAGGACCCATGTGTTGTTATTTTGGGTCCCAGCACCCCTAAACCTCAACAATGGGACAAAAGACTTAGTTTGCCTCCTGTGCTTCAGTATAGGATTCTGCAATGGGTACCCCTGGGTGAAATATCCTCCTGACTGGGCTTATCAAAATCATTAAACTCTTTGCTTAGGCCTCTACCATGATTGTAGAGGCAAAACTCAGGTAGATAAAATTAAAAGGATTTTATTAGAAACTCAAGACAGAAATTCATTGACACACTAGCCATGAGGAATTAGCCCTAGGAATTCAAATTATATTATTTTTAAAAACAACTTTTTGTAATAAGTGCAAGACAGTTCTGATAGGTACACATCTGAAAAAGGGCTTGGACCATTTCATCTCAGTTCCTCTCCCATGGCTGCATCACAGGGAAATCAGATTAGAGATAAGAGGGATGGGCTACTACTTAATGGCTAGCAGGCAACTTGAAAGACAAAAGGGATGGGATCAAAGCCAAGGTCATCTACTAACTAAAGCCTTTTCCTACAGATATCTACTATATGGAGTTCTTTTTGCTAGGGCTAGAGAACTAGAAAGACTAAGACTAATTAAGTGGGGTTCTATTTCCTGGTCTGCCACTGACTACCTGAATAAGTTTAAATAAATCACTTTCCCTCTCAGAGTTTTAGTTTCCACCCCAGTAAAAAGAAACGTGTTGGAAAGATACTATCTAAGGCCTAATGCTGTTAGTCCAAGGTTCTAGACTGATTGTCTTCATCATTTATGTCAATACTCCATTTTTCCATGTGTCTAAGTCTGTCTAGGTATTTATGAAATGAGTCTTCCATTTGCATTACATTTTGCCTGAGTTGCTTTTCTCCTTTTTTTTTTGTTTTAATTTTCTATACTACACATACAATTATTATTTTAAAAATAATTTAAGTTCCAACTGGATAAATTAAAAAAAAATGGTATGTATCTACTCTATGGCATTCTGCTAGGATTGGGGATTCAAAGACAGAAATGAAATACTGCTTGCCCTAAGGGGACATACATTCAATCTACTGGGAAAATCTGGGGAAATCAATTTGTCCAAGTCTGGAAGTATATTCTATATTTTAAAAAATTATCTTGCTTTAAACTCTATTCTTTTTATTCTGTAGTGACAAGGAGGGGGCAATATTTCTGCCTTATTTTGTTGTTGCTATTGTTGAGTTGTTTCAGTCTTATCTGACTACAACCCCATTTGGTGTTTCCTTGGCACAGATACTGGTAGGGTTGGGCATTTTCTTTTCCCACCCATTTTACAGATGAGGAACTGAGGCAAGCAGGGTTAAAGTAACTTGCCCAGATCACACAGCTAGTGTGTGAGCCCTGATTTGAACTCATGAAATTGAGTCTTTCTGATTCCAAGTTGAGTGCTCTTTCCCCCGCATCACCTAGCTGCCCATCTGGCTTAGAATTTTATGCTATTTGACCAATTTTACAAAATGCTTTGATAGCCAAGCATCTTGAGCCCTTTGCTCAATATCATATGATATACTGGTTGGAGGTAAATGTTTTAATGAAACATTATATTGGGGGAAGTTTTTCCTTCTTCCTATGAAGAAGATGCTTTCCCCATGTTTTCAATGATTGTTCTCATGTCATGGCAATATACAGAAAAACAGTCCATCAGTCCATTTAAAAACTGTACACAATTATGGATGCATCAATGACGTGTTTGAGTAGCAAACATAGGCCATCCACAGAAAAACATTCGAAATCAACTTGGTCCATTCCATTGTGTGCCATGTAGTCAATACTTACATTCAAATAATTTAGTTCATCTGAAGAAGAAAAAAAAAGATGACTTACTTTGTGTAGACCTGATTTTGTTCCGGCTTTGTGCATGTGAAGGGTATAAATGCTTCCCTGGTATTATTCCTTGTGGTTTTGGCATTCTATTGTAAGATTTTGGAAAAGGGAAAGAAACTACATTTGTAATGAAATCATACTGTAGATATTCTCCTGGAATGCAGTTATATTTCCTGGCAATTTCATTTGCCAATGCTTGGAACACACAATTTTTCCAGTGGATAAGGGCATGAATGTTTAGTGTTTGCTTTAGTCTTCACTGAAAATGTTTTTCATCCTTAAGAAAAATCTTAAAAATTTATTCTATCCCAGCTAAATATTTGTTTTAGAAAATATTTAAGTCTCCATCAGTCATCTTGTGTAGGTGGCAAAATATCTAAGATAACATATTGCTTGCAAACTTTCCAGATAGCATTACAGAATAACACTGACTGAACACCTGGGAATTTTCTTTAATGGATTTTCTTACTTTCAATTGCTATCTCTAAATTAAAAAGAAAAAATCAGACTATAGGTTTAGTGTGACAGAATCAAAAACAAATTGGAACAATATTACTTATGCCTCACAGATTTTTTACAGTGTCTATACAAGTAAACAGAGTTTCTATGTGAATTGAAGCAAGGCATTAGTAGTATTTGTAACCACAAATGATAGAAGTTTTGGAGCATGTGAAGTCTGATGATACAATTTTTAAATTGTTTTTTACATAGAGATAATAGATTTATAAAATTAACAGAGCTGGGATCAGAACAGAATATAGGAATTTTAAGCTAATGAGACCTTCATAAATAGTTTGGGAACATACAAAAATGTAGGAATAGAGAGATATTATTTATCTCCTTTTAGGAAGTAGAAAAAGGACCTTGTTTGGAGTTTAAGGAGCTGAGTTCAAATATTGCCTGACTCAAAGTGTTTGATGACATGTCTCACAGGGTCTGTTTACTCCTTTTTGAAATGAAGAGATTGAGATAGAGACTCTTTGGTTTTATAATCTATGTTCCCCTGTAAATTTTCAACAGACTAGGCAACAATAGTTTCAATTAGTTATTCTGTTACGTGGTCTGCCATGAGGCTAGCAGCTCAAATGGCTTGTGAGAAGCCTTTGAAGTTACTTCCAACTTTTAAATTACACGTTGTTAGAACTAGATGCTGTTTCTTCCCCTTATCCCCACTGATATGACAGAAGATGGCCCCAGGCACCACTGAGATGATACAGAATGTACCCTTGATGCTTCAGAAGAGAGAGAACGACAGTGAAATAGTACTAAATTCTCACATTGCTGCTTTGTGTTTTCCTTGACTACTCAAATGTATTTGGGAGGGAAGAAAAGACTTCCAGCTCTTGCCTGGGTATCACAAAGGTGGCAATTTCTCCCAGTAACCCAGTATAATGAAAGTTCTGTCAGCCAGAATTAGATGTCACTGAATTCCATTGCTTCATTTTATCATTGATGAAATCAAGACTCTGTAAGGTAAGGTCAATTGCATAATGCAGAAAATTTTATTTTAATTTTATTATTTTATGAAAATAATTATTAAATTAATTTGATAAATTTGTACTTTATTAATTAAAGTCTACACAAATATCAAGCTGAAGAATTTAACAAAGCCCTTCCCTAAAAATGTGTACAATTTTTCTTTACCCCCAAAAAATCACAAAGAGAAGTCACATAAGGGTACAGCTATGATCATGATTATGAAATATTTATTGTCTTCATGTTTGCAAAGTGCCAGAATTATATTCTTAGCAACACTTCTTCTATGCACAAGAATCCAAGGAACTCAAAGTATGTTGCAAATATTAATTAAATGTAGGTATGAAAAGCACTTAGGATAGCATAACATTAAGAAGATAAATATTATCCTCACTTGCCCCAGAAGTCAAATAAGGTAGAGAGTATTGCTCAAACCTTCATAGCAAGTCTATGGACAAATGGTTTAGAGATTCCCTTTTCTAACTTAGACCATATTAATTCCTGGTTTTCCTCAAAGTCTCATTTATAAGCTATGAAAATGTTTCATGTGAGGACTGTATAAAGTACTAGTAAATCCACTGAGAAGTTATTTGGAGATACCCTGTCAAGTAACCATCAAGCCTCTAGGTCAAGTCTGGGTTAAATTCAGCCTCAATATGAACCTGTCTATTTTTAACTGAACTTAGTCAAAGGTACAGTGAAAAATAAAAACTAAGAAGGGATAGCTTAAAGTATTTTAAACACTCAAATGCTGATTCTCTTCTTTTATTTTGACATGGAAACATTCTTGAATTCTTTGTTTTGTAAATTCAAAAAAATTTTTTTTAATTATCAAATATTCAAATTTTCTCCTTCCATTACCCACTGGAAGGTAAGGAGAAAAAAGGAAAAACAAAGTAAAACCTTGAGGTTCTTGAAGATTTTCTCAGTGAAAAAAAATTCTCTTAGTTTCTGCAAAGCTATAAAGTCTTTGAAGGTAGTGACCTGTGTGCCTATCTTCCAAGTTAGGATAGCTTAGTTTATAGAAAAGTTCATCTCCCCAGGAATGCACAGCAGAAGGCGAAAACCTCTTGTGGCTATAAGCAGTATGTAGTGTCTACTAAAGACTGTTTTAGTGAAAGGAATACAGTACTTACTATGATCAATGTCATTTCAAAGTGTTAAAATATGTAAATACAAGGTTGGTAAACTTCCTTGAAAGGAGAAAATATCAATAATTCAATTTAATTCAACATACCTCCAGTGGGTGCCACTTATGTTCAGGGAACTCTGCCAGGATGCTAGCTAAACAAAGGTAAATGACAACAGCAACCAAAAGAAAAAAAACACAATCCCACAAAAGAGATCTGGAATTAAAGGAAATTAAAACTGGGAGAGATAGAATGTCAGGACTGGAGTTAGGAAGACTCATTTTCATGAGTTAAAATCCAGCCTCAGACACCTACTAGTTGCATGATCCTGGGCAAGTCACTTAACCCTCTTTGCCTCAGTTTCCTCATCTGTAAAATGAACTGGAGAAGGAAATTTCAAGTGTCTTCAATGTCTTTGTCAAGAAAATGCCCGATAGGGTCATGGACAGACTTGACTGAACAACAAAAAACTAGGTAAATAATAATATCACACGTCCAAATTCATTCTAATGTAACCTTCTAGAATTATTTTGAGCAAATCACATATTTATTGAACATTACCACAGACAAAGCCATAAACTCAGGAGTATGAGAGAGACAGAGATGTGAAAGGCAAGGTTTTATAAAAAATATAAGTTAAAAAAAAAACTTTGAAACCAGAGAAGTACTCAGATAGATTTGGGAGCTTAATAATGTGGAAAACAAAAATATGAAAAGATTAATAACAATACAAAGTTAAATTAAGAGCATACAAAAATAATGAAAACTTAAAAATAACTTAATCAATTGCTAAATACATGATATAAAACACTTATAACAAATTCTTTGCCCTTTGAAATTTCACCCTGTGTTTTATCATTTTTAACAGTAATTATTCATAATACTTTTAGCTACCATGATAGTTAAGTATAAAATGTACGAAATTTGATAGGACTTTTAGTATGAGTATTCAAATTAGATAATAAATGGAAAGTGTTTTGTAATATTTAAAGACCCACATTAATATGTTATTATTCTTGCTATTGCTGTTGTTATTCAAATAATCTAGTGAATATGTGATCTAATCCATGTGGATCCCTCCAACGAGAATATATATTTGTCTGTTTATTCTGTGTGACTCACTTCTGTGTCCTGTCGAAAATTCACCACCTATTGGATGACATTTGCATCCTCTTGAAATTGTGTGTAGCAACAGAACATAAAGCTCTTTTTTGATTGGCTGATGTTTTTGCTAAAGACCTGTCCATGTTTTTCTCTCTCATACATCTGATTAAAATATCTTTTATAGAACTTTTGCTCCTATTATTAATCTGTTGAATACTTTCATACAGATAATACAACTTTTCATTGTCCTTTAGGTGGTGTTCAACTAAATTATTGGGAAACTGAAGTGTAGTATTCCATGATTTTTTTTTTTTTATAAGCAATTGGGGTTAAGTAACTTGCTCAAGGTTACATGGCCAGTTATTTCTGGGTGTGGTGCTAAGTATCTGAGCCCGGACTCGATGAGTGTTTCATCCCAACACTGGGGCCAGTGCTCTTACTCGCTGTGCTACCTGGCCACCCCTGTATTCCATGATTTTTAATCATATTTAATTTAGCAGAATATTGGTGCTATAAAGATGACACCTTTTTTTTCCTAATGAGAAATTTGTGGTCACTAAAAAACAATGCAGTATCTCATAGACAATTTAGCTCTTTCTCACCTTTCCATTCAATTATGAACAAGTTACTTGTAATTTGCAGGGTATATACAAGATTGGAAGATTTTTGTAGGTTACCATACAATTTTACTTGAATGATCTGATAATAGCTATGAAAGCAGAATGATTTTTTTAAGTCTTAAAAAATATGTTCAGACTATGATGGTATAACAGTAGCCACTCTTCATTCATTTGCTTTTTCCCATGTACATAACTCACATACTTTTGAGGGATAATATATCTCCTTTAGAATGCTTTACTGCATTCCAAGACTTAATACAGTCAACAGAATGTCACCTGCAAACTACAACCTCTGAAGGACTTCACCATCAAGAGGGAATCCCATATCCATCTGACCTTTGTGTTGAATGTCCTTCATAAAAATGTTGAACACCTTCACGGAGCATATATAACTTTGTTTATGCAGTGTTTGATATACATTATCAGATGGTCACTGAACAAACTTATCTCTTTGTTACATATTTTAGGGAATATTGTTTGATTTTGGCATATGTATTGGAAATATCTTGTTGGAGGAAAAGCATTTTGTCCCATCACATAAAAGCATTTTTCTAGTCAACAAGAGAGACAGTGAAATCCTGTGTTCTCTCTACATTTCCATCAATTGCATAAATTTAAGCTGTGGCCTATAATAAAATAAAGTTTTCAAAAGTTTTCCTGTTTTCTTTCATCAAGAATGTCTAACTTATTCTATTTTTTATTAAATAAATGAGAAAGCAGTTATATGTTCCAGTTAGTCACTAGCATTTCCTTTGTTATCTTTTTAAAAAATCATAATGAAATCTGTTTTTTTTTTAATATATCTTTGGTATCTTGCCCTATTTTGGATGCCTTAATATTTACTTTTTTTTTTGCTTTTTGCTTTTTGGAGGGCAATTGGGGTTAAGTGACTTGCCCAAAGGCTAGTAATTGTGTAAAGTGCCTGAGGCCGGATCTCAACTCAGGTCCTCCTGACTCCAGGGCTGGTGCTCTAATCATTGTGCCACCTAGCCGCCCCAATATTTGCTTTTGTATTAAGTATCTTTTAGATGCTTAATATTTGCAATTTTTTGCTGAATTTTGTTTCAGCCAGTATGAATTTCCTCTGTGAACACTGGATCTCTTCTAACTACTTTTCCCATCTTTATTTTCCTTAGTGCCATTTTTATTACTTCAGGCTGCATATATGGGACTGTGAAGTCAAAGTCCAAATGTGGTGGCTCCTTTTTTCCTGATGGTGCAAAGAGTTCAAAATAAAATATTAGTAATCCTTTATTATTTTTATCTCTTTTCCTCCTTTTATTTCCCATGTCTTGTTCATGACTTTGTTTATATAGGTTTCTCACTAATTTATCTGTGAACTCATATTCCTCTACTCACTCTAATCTTTCTTGCTACTTTGTGAAGTGACACTTTTTTTATAATACCTACAATCCTCCCCCACAAGTTTATAAAATGACATTTTTTGTTCGAAGTGATGTTGTCCCTCTGCACCATATTCCTCTGCTTAAGACTGAGATCAAATGTATGCAGACTAGGGAGGTATCTAAGTACTTTGGCCTGCCTGGTTAACAGTGATTGCCTTTCACTGTTTAAAATTCTATATGTAGTATCACTGATAATTATAATGTCCATTATTCAATTCATTTCCCATTTTTCAGCATCTATAACTTGCTTAAATAAGTAAGTATCAAATTATTTTAAATAAGTGACATATATTTTCTTATTTGTATTCTACACACTCTTTCTAAGTAGTGAAGTGGCCCAATGGATATAGTACCAGATCTGGAGTTAAGAAGAACTGAGTTTAAATACCACCTAAAACATTTAACTAGTTGTGTGACATTGGACAAGTCACTTAGCCACTCTTTGCCTCAGTTTCTTCAGCTGTAAAATGGGGATAATAATGGCATCTACCTTCCAAGATTATTGTGTGGATCAAATGTGATAATTGCAATGTGCTTAGCATAGGGTCTGGAAGATAGTAAGCACTATGTAAATATTCCAAAAAATTTTCCCATATCTAATTCTTATTCCTAAATTTATTTCCAATCTGTATTTTGCCATCCTCTCCTATGCCTATTTTTTCATCAAAATCACAGAATATTAAAGTACTCATGTTGCCTTAATTTACTAGATATTATTATATTTTTCCCCTAGAATTTCTCTACTTCCAAATATTTATAATAAATATTGGCATATAAACTGTGATTATGTTCATGGTGGTCTTTTGAAAGTCTTTATGAATACTGCAATAACCAAATGTTCCATGATAGGATGATGAGTTTTTCCTTTGGATATACAAAAACCATCTCTGCCAACTCCTTTATTTGCCTTTCCAAAGAGAACCTTTGCACCACCCATCTATTTTGCTCCAATTTCCTTTTGTCTTCTGGTTTCATTTATAGAAAAGTTTTCAAGACTGGTTTGATTCAGTTCTTCCAATTGCAAGTCTATTCAGTGATCATTAAAGCAAGGTTTTGACATTTAAAATAACAACAGCTGAATTAAGGGGTACAAATTGTTTAAAATATATGATTCTATACCTTTCCCTTCATCACTACAGAAGTTGAAAATATTTACTTACATATTCTTTGTTTTATGGGTTGACACAACCAAAGACTTTTTCACCAGGAAGCTGGCCTACTGGTTTTGAGTCTCCCCATAATTAGCTTGGCAAATCCTAGGAAATCATGGACAGTGTGTCGTCTATTAACAGTACTTTGATGAATTTCCAGCAGTATAAAATTTGTCAAAAATTTACAACCCTCTGGTACAGCCTTTAAGAATCCTTGGTAAATTTTATGCCATGGTGAGGCATTAAGTTTGGACTTTGTGAAGGATTGTCATTGTTGTTGTTGTTGTTGCTGCTGCTGCTGTTGTCATTGCTGTCATTATTGTTTCGTCCTTTGGAAAAGTGGCTTGTTTTTCTCCCTGGCTTTATTTTTTTATGCTGGAAAGAACTGGAAATGTGGAGCTGGGATAATCTCCACATGATTAATGTAAATAGAATGGCCTGAGGTGATTCTAATTTCCCAATAACAGTTGAACTTTTAAAAAGAGAATGACTATGCTTGCCAAGGGATGCCAGATACTATGGGAGTCAAAGATGTAAGAGGCAACCAAGAAAATTAAGCAGAGCTCAAGTAAAGGACTTACAGGACTGCTTATTTCAGTGACAGTGAGAGTCACAGTCACAAAGTGGGTGAGAGTAAGTTGAAATTTTCAGATTCTAATGTAAGTTGCTATGTCTTAATTAAGTCATGGCAAATGGTAATTCTGTACTTTTTAATTTTTATTCAATTAAGTAAAGTCCAATAAAATTTTATTTTGGTAAATAGTTCTTGTGGGGTCATATGGAGGTAGGAAAGTCACTAGGATAGAGGAAGCACTCAGAATCCCCAAATTTCTGTCTAAATAGTTTCAAAATAATGCCTTAAATGAAAATCTGGAATGGTAGAGCCAATAAATTTTTAAGGTGAGATATTCTTCCAGCTCCAGACAACTTAGAAAGTCCAGAGGAGAGATCTGTAACACAAGGGGGAAGCTTACTCAGAACCCATGTGGAAGTGAAAATGGTGGTGGAACTATGTGGTAAAGAAGCAGAAGCAGCTTTGAGGTCTCTCAAGTAAGAGACAGAAAGGGGACCTCGGCAGTTAGGAAGATATTACAACCCCTGTATAGTATTGAACAGAGGATTGGAAGTTGGTTAGAAAATTTATTACCTTTAGCCACTTCTGGTTTACAATTCAAGAGTGGAAAGGAACACTTCCAGTCAAAAAAAAAAACAAAAACGCAGGGTGCCTGAAGAGCAATATAATTTCTGTTACCAAGGGAAGAGGGCCTGTAGTGAGCATCATTACTTCTGCTCCCAAGGGATTGCAATCTGAAAAGACTGGGGCCTTTCCTGGGTAAGAGCCAGAGCCCAGATTGGGAAAGCAGTGACCATATGTCTTCCTGGATCACACCAACTTAAAAGCATCCAAAACTCCCAAATCCTCAAACAAGCTTTGAAAACAGTAATATGAAAAAGTCTGAAACTTGGGACAGTGCCCCTCCACAGCCCCACACTGAAAATGGAGTCCAACTTAGTATAAATTCAAAGTCAAGAAATAGACTGGAAAAATGACAAACAAACTACAGCAACAAAAGAACTTCACCATAAAATGCTATTATGGTAACAAGGAAGATCAAGACACAAACTGAAAAGAAGGCAATGAAATCAAAACAGCTGCAAACAGATCCTCAGAGAAAATTGTGAATTAAACATAAGCCCAGCAATAATTCCTAGAAGAGCTAGAAAGGGATTTTCTTTTTGTTTTGCTTTTGTTTTTGGAGGAGAGTTGGGGTTAAGTGACTTACCCAAAGTCACACAGCTAGTAATTGTGTCAAGTGTCTGAGGCCAGATTTGAAATCAGATCCTCCTGACTCCAGGGCCAGTGCTCTATTCACTGTACCACCTAGCCACCCCTAGAAAAGGATTTTCAAAGTCACATAAAAGTAGGGTAGAGGAAAAATTAATAAAGAATTGAGAATGAGGGAAGAAAATTATGAAAGGACAAGTAGCAGCTTGGTAAAAGAGACACAAAAATACTGAAGAAAATAACATCTTAGAAAAACAAGATTGACCAAATGGAAAAGAGGTACAAAAATTCACTAAAGAAAATAATTCCTTAAAATGAATTGGCCAAATTGAAAAAAGAGTTACAAAAATTCACTGAAGAAAATGATTCTTCAAAAATTAGAATTTGACAAGTGGAAGTTAATGACACCATGAGACATCAAGAAACAAGAAAATAAAATCAAAAGAATAAAAAATATATAGGATGAAATGTAACATAGCTTATTAGAAAAACTGTTGTCATGGAAAATAGAATGAGAACGTAAAATTTAAGGATTATTGTACTGCTTGAAAGCCATGATCAAAAAAGAAACAAAGAGCCTACACATCATGTCTCAAGAAATTATTAGGGAAATCTACACTGATATCCTAGAACCAGAGGGTAAAAAAGAAATTTAAGAATCTGGCAATAATCACCTGAAAGAGATCCCCAAATGAAAACTCCAAGGAATATTATAGTACTCAATTTCTGTATTCAAGCAGCCAGAAAGAAACCATGAAAATATCATGGAGCTACAGTAAGGAGCACAGATGATTTAGCAGCTACCATATCAAAGGAGTGGAGGATGTAGAATATGACAATCCAGAAGGCAAAAGCCAGATTTGCTACCAAGAATAATCTACTCAGCAAAATTGAGTATAATCCATCAAGGTAAAATAAAAGAGTGTATTCAAAGAAATAGAAGAATTCCAAGCATTCTTGGTGAAAAGACCACAGTTAAATACAACATTCTACTTTCAAATACAAACCTCAAGAGAAGAAACTTCAAGGAGAAATCATAAGGAACTCATTAAGTTTAAATTTTTACTTTTCTGTATGGAAATTTGATACATATAACTTCTAATGACTTCATCATTATTAGGGCAGTTAGAAGGTTTCTACATAGAAAGAGGGTACAGGAGTGAGACTTTTATGTTGAGATGATGTAAAAAAAATAGATGTGCAAGAAGGAGGGATAAAGGAGTATTCTTTAGTAGAATGGAGAGAATTATCTCACATCAAAGAGGACTGCAAGGAATAGTTTTTATGGTGGAGGGGGAAATGGGTGGGAGTAAGCAATTTTGCAACCTTTTTATCTAAATTGGTTCAAAGGGAGAATATACACACATAAACACACCTATGCACACACACACACACACACACACACACACACAGAGAACTACATCTTACCTAATTGGGAAATAAGAGGGGAAGGTAATAAGAGAAAAAAAGAAGGGGTGGATTAACAAGGGGAGTCAGATAAAAGGAGGTATTTCAGTCAGAAGGGAATTTTAGAGGGGGGAAACCATAAAAAAGAGAGAGGAGGATAAATAGAAACTAGGATTGAAGGAAATGCACAGTTAGGTATGAGAACTTTGAATGTGAATGAGATGAACTCAGCATAGAACTAGAATCCAACAATACATCCTCAAGAGTCACACTTGAAAGAGAGAAACACACAGAGTTAAAAAAAAAAAAGAGGCTGTCAAGACAACAAAGTAATATTATTATCAAGTATAAATGGCATACTTTCCAAATTCTTAAAGAAAAATTTAAATGAATTACAGGAGGAAAGTGGGAGTTAATACATAGTCCTGGGGGACCTAAATTTTCCCCTCTCAGATCTAGATAAATCTAACCATAAAATAAACAAGAAAGAAAGAGATAAATAGAAGATTAGAAAGTTGGACATGATAGACCTCTGGAGAAAACTAAGTAGGAATACAAAAGAATATACATTTTTTTTTTGCAGCTGTATGTGGCACCTTTATAAAAATTAACAATGTATTAAGCCATAAAAACATCATAAGCAAATTCAGGAAAGCAGATATAATAAATGCACTGCACCCTTTTCAGACAATTATGCTACAAAACTAGGTTTAACAAAGGGTCATAGAAGCACGTAATAAAAATTAATTTGAAATGACATAATCTAATATTAAAGAATGAGTAAGTAGAAGAACAAATCGTATGAACAATCAGTGAATACACTAAAGAGAATGGCAATACTGAAACAAAATGCCAAAATTTGTGAGATACAGCTAAAGCAGTACTTAGAGGAAATGTATACCTCAAAAGGCATATGTAAATAAAAGAAAGAGTAAATCAATGAATTGTGCAAAACGGCAACAAACAATAAAAAGAAGAAATTAAAATTTCCCAATTAAGCAACTAAATGGAGATTTTGAAAATCAAAGAAGAGATTAATGAAAAGGGGAAAAGCCTTTGAAGTAATAAATAAAAGTAAGAACTACTTTTATGAAAAAAAATAATAAGCAAATTATTGGTTAATTTGAATTGGAAAAGGAAAAATAAAATATTCCTAGTGTCAAAAATGAAAAAGGTGAATGCACCAGCAATGAAAATGAGATTAAAGCACTTAGCAGAACTAATCTTGCTCAATTATTTGCCATTTAAACTGACAATCTAAGGGAAATGAATGAATAATTATAAATATATAAACTGCCCAGATTTATAGAAGAGAAAATAGAATACTTAAATAATTCTAGATTAGGAGGATGAATTGAATAAACTATAAGTTAGTTCATTAAGAAACAACTCCCATAACCAGATAAATTTACGAGTGAATTTTAACAACCATTTAAGGAACAATTGATCCCAATATTATATAAACTGTTTGAAAAAGTGATCTATATTTAACTTAGTTCAATCTACATATAACACCCTTTGCTATTATAATAGTTTAGAAAGTTTCTCCCACTCCCCCTTCAAGCCTCCACTGAGAGATTAGCTGGAAATGATAGCCTATTATGTTTCAAAAAATCTCATTTTACATGTATCATAGATGTGTATTATATCCACAGGTTCCAAATCACTGAGAAGAAACAATTATATTGTGTTTCCTTTTATAGTTAATCATTTATGTTTTTCAGTAATAAAAATTGTGTTCACCTTTAAAAAAATAGATCTAGAAAGAGTCATACCAAATTCCTTTTATGACACAAATATGTCTCTTTTTTTTTTTGCTTTTTGGAGGGCGATTGGGGTTAAGTGACTTGCCCAAGGTGACATGGCTGGTGTGTGTGTGTGTGTGTTAAGTGTCTGAGGCCAGATTTGAACTTAGGTCCTACTGACTCCAGGGCCGGTGTTCCACTCACTGCACCACCTAGCCGCCCCCTGCCAATATGGTTTTGATATTTAAACCAGGGAGAGCAAAAACAGAGAAAGAAAATTATAGACCAATATCCCTAATTAATTCTAATGCAAAAAATTTTTAATTTTTAAAATATTATGTTTTCCCCTAATTACATATAAAAACTTTTAAAAATTCATTCACGCTCTCGGGCTGGCGCGGGCGCGGCGCCTCTGGACCCCGGCCATCTGGCAGCCCCAGGGTCCAACAGAATGTACCAAGTTCCACTGCCTCTGGAGCGGGATGGAACTCTGTTCCGGCTGCGCTTCACTGTTGTGGCTATGGCTACTGTCTCCTGCCCCCTCTTGGCCTTTCTTTTCTGTGTCATCTGGTCCCTGTTCTTCCACTTCACGGAGACCACATCCACCCACTGTAGGGTAGGCTGGTGATGGTACCCAACTACCTTCCATCGGTGAGTTCAGCTATTGGTGGGGAAGTGCCCCAGCGGTACGTCTGGCGTTTCTGCATCGGTCTGCATTCTGTCCCCGGCTTCCTGGTGGCTTTTGTCTACTGGAACTACTACAGGAGCTGCCCTTCACCTTGCTTTGGCTATGATCAGCTCTACCTCCTCAACTTGGGTCTCAGCCTCCTGGAGAATGTGGCCCTGCTTCTGCTCACCTATGTCTCCTCCTCAGAGGACTTCACCATCCAGGAGAATGCCTTCATCGGGTTCATCGCAGCAGCTCTGGGCCACATGCTTCTAACCTGTATCTTGTGGCGTCTGACGAAGAAACGTACCGAGCGTAAGTCCTACAGCTGGAAACAACGACTTTTTATTGTCAGCTTTGTCTCTTTCTTTATGGCCTAGCTGTCTGCTTCCGACACAACATGTACCGTGAGCCAGGAGTGTACACCATCTTTGCGGTCCTTGAGTACAGCGTGGTTCTGACTCACATGGGCTTCCACACGACTGCCTGTTGGGACTTCGGGAACAAAGAGGTGTTTATTACCTCCCCAACAGAAGACAAAAGATTCTGAGCCAGGCTGGACTTCTCCACGTTGGAGAAGACCCAGCCTGATTAGAAGGGTGCAGAGGGGATAAAGAATGCATTTCCTGCCCTATCCCCCAGATTCACCCACACCAGAAACTGATGGAGAAAATATAGCATTCTAGCCCCTCCCCCCCAAAATTCATTCACTATAATTTTGAGTTCCCTATTCTCACCCTTTCTTCCTTCCCTCACCCCTCATTAAGGAGTCAAGCCATTTGATATAGGTTATACATGTGCAGTTATGCAAAATATATTTCCCTATTAGTGGTGTTGTAAAAAAAAAAAACACAGTCCCCCAAAATAAAAAAATAATGAAAATTAAAAAAAAAAACATGCATACATCTGCATTCAAACTCCATCAGTTCTTTCTTTGGACAGGGATAGCATTTTTTTTTCATCATAAATCCTTTGGAATTGTCTTGGATCGTTACATTGCTCAGAATAGCTAGGTTATTTACATTAGATCACTGTAGACTATTGCTGTTACTGTGTATAATGTTTCCTAGTTCTGCTAATTTCACTTGATGCAAAAGTTTTAAATAAAATACTAGCAAATAGATTGCAGTAATACCTCACGAAGATCATACACACTATGGCCAAGTGGAATTTATACCAGAATGAGAAACTGAAGGAAAACTATCAGCATAATTGACCATATCAATAACAAAAACAACAAAAATCCTGTGATTATATCAATAGATGCAGAAAAAAAGCTTTGGACAAAATACAACAATCATTCCTATTAAGAAAAGACATTACTAGAAAGCATAGGAATAAATGAAGATTTTTCTTAAAGTGAGTAGAATCTAGCATTATGTGTAATGGTCATAAGCTAGAAGTCTTTCAATTAAGATCAGGACTGAAGCTAGGATTATCACAACAATTATTCAATATTGTATTAGAAATGCTAGTTATAACAATAAGACAAGAAAAAGAAAGGAAGGAATTAGAATAAGAAGTGAAGAAAGAAAACTATGGGTTTTTGTAGATGATATGATGACATGCTAAAAAAAACATTTGAAACAATGAACAACTTTAGCAAAGTTGCAGGATATAAAATAAACTCACAGAAATCATCAGCATTTCTATATATATATTAACAAAGTCCAGCAGAAAAAAACAAAACAAAAAAAACAAAAGAGAAATTCCATTAAGAATAACTGCAAACAAATGCAGGCATTCTATGAACACAATTACAAAACACTTCTAACACAAATAAAGACATATCTAAACAAGTGGAGAAATATACTTATAGGGAGGCTGACCCAATAAAATAAAGATGACAATTATGACAGAGAAGGAAAATGACAAGTGCTGGCAAGTATGGGAAATATTGGGATACTAATGCTCTGTTGGGGGAATTTTCAACTAGTCCAACCATTCTGGAGAACAATTGTAACTATTTCCAAAGAGCTATATAACTGTGAATATCCTTTCTACCCAGAAATGCCACTACTAGATCCTTATCCCAAAGAGATAAAAGAAAAGGCAAAAGGACCTATTTGTGCAAAACTATTTATAACAGTTATTTTTGTGGTGGCAAAGAATTGTTGTTGCTGTCCATCCTTCATATTCAGAGGACCAAAATGATTTCATGATGTTGGGGTCAAAGCAGAATGTGTTAAATTATGACTGATTAGACCAATCAATGTAAGCTCAGAAGGCTCTACCACACATCAGCCACAAATAGTACTTTTTTTTTTTTAAAGCAATCGGGGTTAAGTAACTTGCTCAAGGTTACACAGCCAGTTATTTCTGGGTGTGGTGCTAAGTATCTGAGCTCAGATTTGATCCAGGTCATCCCAACACTGGAGTCGGTGATCTTACTTGCTGAGCTACCTGGCTGCCCCTAAGCAATGGGGGGTTAAGTAACTTGCTCAGGTGTTTCTGGGTGGGTGCTAAGTGTCTGAGCCCGGATTTGATCCCCAGGTCATCCTGACACTGGAGTCGGTGCTCTTACTCGCTGTGCTACCTGGCCGCCCCCAAATAGTAGATTTTAACATTTGGGTAGGAGATGTCTCTATATTTTCACATCTCACATGTCTTTTGAAGTGCTTCAATTCTGCTTTGCTCATAGAGCACAATTCCTTCTTTGATACAAGCACACCATGATGCCTGGTCCTGCACTAGTATTTCCCATGTCTCACGATCAATACTAAGTTCTTCAGAGAGATCTTGAAAGTGTCCTTGTTTTACTTCTTTTGAACTTTGTGTGTGTGCTTACCTTACATGAATTCTCCTTAAAAGAGACTTTTAGGTAATGTTTGGCATTCATACTAGATGGCCAGCCCCACTAGGGTTATGTTTTCTACAGTAGAGTTTGAACATTTGGCAGTTCAGCTTGAGAGAGGACCTCAACCTGAGAGAGATCCTGTACCTTGCCAGGTAATCTTCAAGAGTTTCCTAAGAAAATTCAAATATAAGCATATCAGTTTTCTGGAGTGGAGCTGGTAGATGGTTCAAGTTTTATAGTCTATTTCACACTGTGAATGGGACCAATATAAATGAGTGGGCAAAGTTATCTATGTGTCAAGGACATAATTACAGCTGAACTTGTGGGAAGAATGGTCAGAGAGGAGAACTGAAGTGTTTCTTATTTATGAGAAGGAGCCAGTAGCTTCAGATGCCACATCCTCCAAGCAAGAAAACTCCATTCAATGCAATTTTAAGATTAAGTTTTTTAAACTCTTCAGTTCCAATTTCTCTCCATCTATCCATCCCTCCCCCATCCATTAAAAAGGCAAACAATATGCTATCAACTATACATGTGAAGTCATGCGAAACATTTACTTATTATTTTTAACATTCATTAAAAATTCAATTTTCAGTTCAATTCAATGAACATTTATTAAGTTCCAGCTATGTTCCAGGCACTGTGCTATGTGCTGGTGATGAAAAAGAGTGAAAAGATAGTAAGGGAGAAAAAATTCAAACAAATATTTACAAAGCAAATTACTGGATAAATAAGCACCAGAATTGAGAAGAATTGAGGAAGACTTGCAAGAGAAGAAGGGATTTTAGTTGGAACTTCAAGGTGGCCAGGTTGATCAGTAGTTTGTATGAAAGAGGGAGAGCATTCCAGGAATGGGGGACAGCTAGAGAGAATGTTCAGAGCCAAGGGATGAAATGTCTTATTCATGTAAGAGTCAGGCCAGTGCCGCTGGATCAAAGAATGCAGAGCAGGGAGTAATGTAAGAAGACCAGAGAGGTTGGAGGCATCTAGGTTATGAAGGGCTTTGAATGCCAGAACAATTTGCTTTTGCATCTGGAGGCCATAGGAAACCAATGGAGTTTATTGATTAGGGGTGTGACATGATCAGACTTGTGTTTTAAGAAAATGACTTTAGTGGGTAGGCTAAATGGAGAACAGATTGACGTGGGGAGAATGCTGAGGCAGACAGACCCACTAGCAGGCTATTATATCACCATGAGGTGATGAGGAATTTCACTAGAGTGGAGTAAATGTCACAGGAGAGCAGTATTTAAAAGATTTCGAAAGGTGAAATCAACAGACCTTGGTAAGATTGCACATGGAGGGTGAAAGATCACAAGGAATACGGTATAACTACTAGGGTGCCAGCCTGTGGAAAAGGGAGTGTTGACCTTTACAACAATAAGAAAGATAGGAAGGGGAAGTGCTTAGAGGGAAAGGTTCTGTTTTAGACATACTGAGTTAAAGATGCCTACTGGACATCTAAAGGCAATTGGTTGATGTGAGTTGGGAGGTCAGCAGAGAAATTGGAGTAGAATAGGTAGATCTGATATTTGGAGAGAACACAGTGGAGTTTGCACTTGATGAAAGAGAAGTAAGCCCCCAGTCTCTCAGTGGTACCCTTAGAATCCTAAGAAGGAGTTCTAGTCTTTTTCTAGGAGTCTGACACGAGGAAACATTGGTAGAGTAGTTTCAGAGTTTTGTTATGTACAGATGAGAAAACTGAAGTACAGCAAAGCGAAGTGACTTGTCCAAGGTCATGTAGGTGACAGATTGTCACACAGCGACAGAGGCAGGATTCAAACCTAAGACCTCTGGCTCCAAATCTTCTGCTTTCTGCTTTAGCATGTTGCCTCTTCTTTTGAATGATGGCAATCCTGGAGTACTGCTGTCCGTTGAACACTTCCTAGGTTTTTAAAATGAGTTTCCTCAATACATTTTAATAAATTTCTAAGTCTATGTGCCAAGGTGGACCTTGGAACCAGGAAAATCTGAGTTCCAATTCTGTCTGGACATATACCATCAGTATCAACCTGGGGTCTAGACAAATTATTTAACTTCTCAGCATATTAGTCAACTCTCTAAGACAAATTTCATAGAAGTCAGCAAATTCAATTTGTAGATGCAATTCCCACATTCAAAAGTTCCCTATACTAATAAAATCCCAGGTCCAGTTACTATCCATAATAACTAAGGACATTTATAGATAGTGTTTCATCCACATTAAATTGCCTACATTTACCCTGGAGTGCAGAAAAATATTTCACAACCAGAAAAGGCCCAAATATTAGTCATTTTTCAAATCTAAGTGTTTGTCTGTTATGGCAGTTCCTCAACCACAGGGACTGTCCTTTATCTTTTATTTTTTGTATTCTCAGTACTTTTAGCACAGTGTCTGGCACAGAGTAGGTGCTTAATAACTGTTTGTTAGCTCACTCATTGACTTAATAAACTCTGCAAGAAATCGAGATTTTCATTTGATATTTGGAGGTGCTGGAGATTTACCAAAGCCATGGCTCTTTCTGCTATTTTTACATTAAAAAATGTCAAGTTTGTACATGCTTTGGACTTGTTATTGAGTGACTGACTAGGTGTGGAAGAATCTGAAATTAATCGCTCATGTCTGTCAAGCTTAGAAGCTATTCTTGACTTTGCATTGCAAATTTTGAATCAGAATTATGCCTCATGTCAATATTGAGTCAAATTATTTTCCACTTTGGTAGTAAAAATATGTGGCATAGTCTAGACCTGTTATGTTTATTTTCATTTTTTTCTCTTTTACACAAAAGTTTAAAGTTATTTTCCCCCCTCTATTCACAGTTTAAAGATACTGGGTTGGCATGCTTAATCAAAGCAATTTACTGGGCTCTTCTTTGACAGATTACATGAAGAATGTTGACTTGTGGAAAAAGAAAGGTTGGTTTCTAGTGTATCTAAATTGTGTGTTTTTAAAATTCTTTACTATGCAAAAATTCATAAGGTAACAAGAGACTTTGTGTTGTGTCTGCTTTCATTAAAACATGTTTAAAAAATCATGCAGTTTATTTTTCTCTGAGTTTGAAAAACACTAACAATATTTCATCTCCAGTTAGAGAATGAGTTTCTGTTTTCAGATTAGAGAAACTGGTGGGGAGAAAAAGAATTTCTGAGGTCTAAAATGACCCAAGTCAGTGGTAGTTTGTGTTATGGTGAATACTCATGGATAATAATTTTTTCTTGGATTAGTCTGGCAGAGTATTTTAGAAAGAGAGTGTGACAGGAACCATTTATGTAGTAGGACTTTATTTGATTATCTCTGTCGGCATATTTTGGTAAAATTATGAGTTGTCAATATGTAAAGTACTTCATGAACCTTAGAGTACTATATAATTGAAAGGTCTTATCATTATTTGTATGTTTTATAGTGGGAAGAGGTATGGAAGCAAATAAACATTTATATAGTATCAACTGTGGGTCAGGCACTGTGCTAAGTTTTGGGGATATAAAAAAGATCCCTGGTTTGGGAGGACAGATAACCTGGTTCAAATGGTGATTCTTTCACTTACTACCTGATTGACCTTAGCTAAAGAGTCTTGGATTTATATTCAAAGACCCTGATCTTAAGTGTCTCTTCTTTGATTTACTACATGGATGACATTTGACAACACACTGCCCACCTAGGGGCTTCTCTTTCCTCATTTCTTAAATGAACATGTTGTCCTATAGGACATCTAAGGTACCTTATAGCTCTTTGTATATGATCCTAAACCATTTAAATCTTTCAAAGCCTTACTTTCCTTATATGAAAATGAGGATATTAGACTAGATTATTTCTAAGAGCAATTAATCAGTCAACAATCATTTAATAAGCATTTACTATATGCCAGGCTCTATAGGAAGCATTGGAGATACAAAGAAATATATATGACAGTCTCTGCTCTCAAGCAGTTAATACTCTAATGCAGAGTTCCCCAAACATATTTGGCTTACTACTTCCTTTTCAAAAGAAAATTACTCAATGCCATCTTGGAAATCTACTTTCTTTAACCTTTTAACATTTAAAAAATTTGCATTATTTCAAATAATATTATATATATATTTTTAAATGATGCATCTTAAATTTAATAATTCATTATAAATTTGTGCTTTTAATCTTACAATGAAATTTTGACGATGCAATATTGAGTCATGCTACCATAAAGTAACATACTGTAAACAAGTATTTACATGCACATATTCCTGCTGATGCCTTCTGAACTTCCCAACAATGAGTGACTTGCTTGCTGCCAATACTTGCTTGTCAAGACCTGTTGGCAGACTTGACCACTGATTTGTTATAACTTGCATTTTGTGTGTTTATTTGTAAAATAAGGTAATCATTATGACTTTCACTATGTTACACAATGGATGAAGCATGTATGAACAGTTTTTCAAAATTTTCTTCTCTTCCTTTCTTTCCTTATGCTTCCACCACTCACTTAGTTTTATTCAACACTCCATAATTGCACCAAAAGCTTTTACTGAGCCCTCCCCCCATGATTCCAGCACACAAACTGCCGGGGCGATATCACTCTCTTTGGGAACTCTGGATGGTTCCTTCCATCTCTAAATCTAATATCTTATGAACTAGAGTTACATTCTGTTTTAGTGAAACAGAGTGGGACTATAAATATAAGGTTACTTTATTGAAAACAGTGAGGAGATTGTATCATTTATCTCCTCCCATAGCTGGCTCATAGTCACAAACTATATTTCAATGGATATGATATTGGAAACATACATGTACTTTAGATTAGAGAAAAATGGAGAACAGAAGAAACCCTGAGGCTATTGAGAGCCATGGTAGATGATAGGCAAGCATAAAGCTTCAACTATGTATGTATATATAGCTATATATATATATACACATGTGTATATATGTGTATGTGTATACACACATCTCTCTATGTGTATATATGTATATATACATATATATATATATATATATATGATTGCCTTAATTTCATTATCTTTGGCTCATAAGTATTTTAGAGCAATTATATCCAATAGAATCATATTTTTCTCAAAGATTTAAGTTCCTTCTCCTCATTCTCTTTTTTTCCTCCTTGTCCTCTTTCTCCTCCTCCTCCTCCTCCTCCTTCTCCTTCTTCCTCTTCCTCTTCTTTCTTCATATCTTGTCCAGTCTGGAACTAAAGTGGCCATTTATGGATCAATCCCAATATTTATTAAAATGCAAGATTTAACCTAGCCCATTTTTTTCTGTCTGGGTCAGTTTGCATCGCCCTTAAGCAGTCTGGTGATTTTCTCCTTCCAGGGTTTCATCATCTTGGTGCTGGGTCTCGTGTGAATAGTCAATCAGCTTTAGCCATACTGCAGCTCAGAATACAAACAATCCTCAACCTTCCCAGCAGCAAATACTACATGCATGCCCTGACTCTCAGTTTCTTAGATGTAGAAAAGATCACAGGGGTGTTTAAATAGTCTTTTTAAGATCACTATCGGTAAGAATGATGTTAGACAAGAGATCTTAAACATTGTATTGCATAAATGGGAACAAAAAGTATGGGGAGGGTCACCACATTATTTCTTCTTGTGATGCATGTTGCCTCTTTAATACAAAAGCAAATAGAGATCTGCCTTACACACTGAAAGCAGAACAGGCCGTTGGTGGAACAAAGAGAATAGTAGTTAATTAGAAAGAACGATGTGAAAACTTTTTTTTTCCAATCAGAGAAGAAGCAAAGTGCATTTTAAAGAATTTTCCTCATGACAACATTATAAGCTAGAGAGAAATATTAGACAATTACTGCTGTTAAGGAACTGTCGGTCTAATGGGGGAGATAATATGCAAACAACTATGTACAACATGATGTATACATGAGAAATTAGAGATAATCAATCAAGGGAAGGTCTGTGAATAAATAGTTTAATCTTAATCTAATACTTTACCTCCCTAATCAGGCTAATGATAGTTGTAGCATCTTTTAGGGCTGATATGAAGATTTCACTGTACGATACTGTGTCTGAATTTGAAATCCTTGTATAGGGACTTCAATCATGACTCCACTTCCTGTGTGACTTTGGACATGCATAGACTCTTTGGGTGTCAATTTCCTCATCTTTCAAATGAAAGAGGTGATTATGTCAAGAGGTGATTATGTCAAATAGAATGAATTCCATTAGGTGGCATACTGACATAGAAAACTATATGCTACCAACTACCTTCATTGTATTTTTACTTATTTTATTAATTTTCCAAACATTTTAATCGATGGTAGGCACCTGCAGTGAGTTTGGCACCACTGCAGATAATATCTAAGAAAATTTCTAGGTCTAAATCCTGTTACTCTAAGCTAAGTGGCTGTAATTAGATTTTGATGGAGATCAGCACATATAGAGGTATCGTATTTTTCTCATGAGAACCCTTTTCCCCTTTTGATATGGCCGAGGCTGTCAGAGACAACCAATCTCCATGACATTCCTCAATGCTGAGAGTGATTACACCCTGCTGTTGTCCCTGAAACTTGTTCGCCTTCTGTCCAAATCCTTACCCCCACTGTTTCAAGTACTTCTGTGGGGGAGTGTTATTAGAGTGATCCAGACAAACCCAAAATCACAGGATGAGCATGGGACAGTGTTCATGCTATGGGAGATTCCCATATAGCACATATATAGGAAGAATACCATTTCAAAATTGTGATGTAATTATGGCTAGCTGGGAAACAGCAGCAAGGTAGACATAAACCCTCTTGTCATGCAGTGGCCAGAGCAGAAGACCTACTGTGAACCAAGGGAACAATAATATGTCTATAAGAACATGAGATAGAGTTATATACACCCACTTACCCATAAATGAGGAACCATAGTTATTTCTCCCCTCTGCCCACCTTGGTGTGTGTGTGTGTGTGTGTGTGTGTGTGTGTGATTTCATCTGATTTGTAATTTCATAGATATACAGAGATCCTCAATGATAATTCTGCAAATAATACAAATCAGTAACTTTTTTTGTTATTTATAGTATTAGGAAGACAATTGGGGTGTTGAGGGATTAAGGACTGGCTCAGGGTCACACAATCAGTATACCAGCAGTAGGGCTTAAATCTATGTTTTCCTTATTCTAAAGCTGGTCTTCTGTCTATTGTAGCATGATGCCTCTGCCCTCCACTCATATTCACCTTTATGTTCCATGTGAGGAAGATAAAAATGTATATGTTAATATAAGAATGCAAGTGTAGTGTTATTTGTGCAAGAACTTTCCCAGTGAACACTTTCCAAATGGCTTTGTTGGTCTCTCCTACAATAGTCCTTATTGGCCTATCTTATATTGTTATTTTCAGTCAGTCATACTTGTTAAAATAATAAGCAAATACTATCAACTGAGTCAATTAATAACCACAGTATACAATTGATAGCAGAATAATCCATTCTTTATAAATTACTATCTTATTTGCTTAGTATAGCTGCCTTAAGAGTTCATTTACTAAATGGTTGTTAATTGATTATTTCTAAGACCCATGATTTCATCCATGTGGTTCCTCTCTATATCAATGTAGACCACAACCTCTTGATGTCTTACTACATAGGTAACCTTTTCCGTGTCATGAACCCTTTTGGCTATCTGATGAAGCCCATGAGGCTCTTCCTAGACCAATGTTTTAAATATATAAAATAAAATACATAGATTTCCAAAGGAGACTAACTATATTTAAATACAATTATCAATCCCATTTAAAGTTACTGTAGACATTATAAAATATTTGGGAATCTACCTGCCAAAACAAACCCAGGACCTGTATGATCATAACTACAAAACACTTTTCACACAAATAACGTCAGATCTAACTAATTGGGAAAATATCAATTGCTCATGGCTGGGTCGAGCTAATATAATAAAAATGACAATTTTACCTAAATTAAATTATCTATTTAGTGCCATACCAATTAATTTACCAAAAAACTACTTTATAGAGCTAGAAAAAATAGTAACAAAATTCATTTGGAAAAATAAACGGTCCAGAATATCAAGGGAATTAATGAAAAGAAATGCTAGGGAAGGTGGACTAGCTATACCAGATTTCAATCTGTATTATAAAGCAGCAGTCATCAAAACTACTTGGTACTGGTTGAGGAATAGAGTAGTTGATCAATGGAATAGATTAGGCACACGAGATTCAGAAGTCAATGACTATAGTAATGTATTGTTTGATAAACCTCCAGACCCTGGTTTTTGGGATAAGAACTCACTATTTGACAAAAACTGCTGGGAAAACTGGAATATAGTATGGCAGAAACTGGGCATAGACCATTATCTAACACCATATACCAAAATCAAGTCTAAATGGGTGCATGATCTAGGTATAAAGGTTGATAGTGTAAGCAGTCTCCTAAAACAAGGAATAGTTTACCTATCAGACTTGCGGAGAGGGAAAGACTTTATGACTAAACAACAGTTAGAAAACATTATAAAATGTAAAATCGATAATTTTGACTACATGAAATTGAAAAGTTCCTGTACAAACAAAGCCAATGTAACCAAGATTAAGAGGGAAGTGGGACATTGGGAAAGAATCTTTACAACCTATGTCTCTGACAAAAGACTCATTTCTAAAATATATAGAGAATTGAGTCAAATTTATAAGAATACAAGTCATTCCTCAATTGATAAATGGTCAAAGGATATGAACAGGCAGTTTTCAGAGAAAGAAATTAAAACTATCTATAAGCACATGAAGAAATGCTCTAATTCACTATGGATTAGAGAAATGCAAATCAAAACAACTCTGAGGTACCACATCTCACCAGTCAGATTGGCTAAGATGACAAAACAGGAAAATGACAAATGATGGAGAGGATGTGGGCAAATTGGAACACTAATGCATTGTTGGTGGAGTTGTGAACTGATCCAGCCTTTCTGGAGAGCAATCTGGAATTATGCCCAAAGGGCTATAAATACTTTCATACCCTTTGATCCAGCAATACCACTCCTAGGGTTATATCCCAAAGAGATCATAGAAATGGGAGAAAGAACCATATGTAGAAACATGTTTATAGCAGCTCTTTTTGTGGTAGCAAAGAATTGGAAATTAAGGGGGTGCCCATCAATTGGAGATTGGCTGAACAAATTGTGGTATGTGCATGTTATGGAATACTATTGTGCTATAAGAAACGAGGAGCAGACAGTCTTCATATTTACCTGGAGAGGCTTATACGAACTGATGCTGAGTGAGAAGAGTACAACCAGGAGAAATTTGTACACCATTACAGACACAATGTATGTGTGATGACCAACTTTGATAGATTGGATTCTTCTCAGCAATGCAGGGATATAAGTCAATCCCAAAAGACTCATGATGGAGAGAAATTTGTGCATCCAGAGAAAGAACTAAGTTTATATCCAGGTGGAAGCAAAATATCTGATCTTTTTCCTTCTCTTATTTGGTTTTATGTCCTCTTTACCATTTTTCATTCCAGCTGGTACAATCTGTCCTTATAACCTGACTAATGTCTAATGTGAAAGTATTTACAGATCCTATACTTGACTATAAGCCACCATTGTGGGGGGGAGGGAGGGGGACAAAAATGTGAAACTCAAGGAATTGTGGAATTGAATCCTGTAAACTAAAAGGAAACGAACAAATTAATAATAAAAAAAGAAATACAATTATCAATTTTTTTAGAAAGCAAATACATGGACCCTAGGTTAAGAGCCTTTGTCTTTAGATTTTTATGGAGATCAGCACATATAGAAAGGTATCCTATTTTCTTCATGAGAACCATCTCCCCTTTTGGTATGGCCTAGGCCATCAGAGACAATAAATCTCCTTGAAATTCCTCAACTTGCTGAGAGCTATTACACCCTGCTGTTGAACCTGAAACTGAGCTCCTTGGGGGTGAGGACTGTTTTTACCTCTTTTTGTATACACAGAGCTTAGCACAGTGCCTGGCACTTAGTAGGTCCTTAATAAATGTCTATTGATTAATTGATTGATTGATAGTAAATGGTCTGAATGAGTTGCTGTGGTTGAAAAATCATTACATAGTTGCCAAACCATTTTTATGATGAAACTTTATGATCCCAGCTAAGCTTTTACCTTGTACCTGGTCTTCTACTTGACATCTTTCTAGTTCATTAGATACTTCTCTAGCTTGCTCTGAGTTGCCAAATTTTTATATTGCAAAGAATCACTGCCACACAAGAATAGTATAGAATTGCAATAGAATAGTACTTTGGTAGAGAGTGTAAGGAAATGTTAGCAAGGAGAGCTATGCCATTCACCACCAAGGCATTGTATTTGTTGTTTTCTCTTGAAAGGGTACAATTAAAGAGTTAAAAAATGCTCCTCTCAAAATGCAGAATGAGACCTACATTTTATGATATGGTCAATACAAGAATTTATTTTGCTTGACTATGTTTATTTGTTACAAGGACTTTGTTTTTATTTTCTTCTTTAAATACAAAGAAGAAAGGTAGTCAGGGAAAACAAATAATTGTTCAATGAAAAAAATTAAAATAAATTTTCAAAGAAAAATAATAAAACCTCACATAGATCCTTTAGGCCCAGCTATACTTCAGCTGATTCTCTCTGAAAGCTTATGGTAGAAGTTTGCTATCCAGTTTCCTTTATTTTTTTCTCAGTTTCAGTAGCTTAGTTATGCAGTGTGTATTAGTACTTACATCCATACCTCACTGGAATTAGCTATGGTTGATTTTATCATCCTCCTTGAGTTAATGAAGATTAGGATAAGTTGTTTCCAAGCATAAAAAGAGGCGAGAGCTTGAAGGGGAGACAATAAATCAAGGTTAAATGCTACCACCCTACAAGAATATGCAATATAACTAGATTCCCCTTCAAGCTCAAAAGAAGAAACCTTTGGGGAAAATCAGTTTCTTCATTTCATTTCCATGATTTGTTCTGGGCTTGCTGACATAGCCTATTAAGAACTCTGTTTATGTTTTAGAGACTTATGGAGCACTTTGGGTTTTATAGTGTTGGCAAAATGTTCCTTATAGTGAAAATTATATGCTGAGATGGCAGGCTACTGAACCAATATATTGTTATGCTGATTAAACGGATTAAAGGCTATAATTTTTGGACACACATTAGAGAAGTTGAGCTATTTGTATCACAGAAACTAATCTCATTTCATCAGATGCATGTATTCATAACTTGTCTCTTATCTCATCTTATTGGATAATCACTACTCTGCTACCATGTACAGAAATCATCTTTCACTTCCCTCAAACTCTTATGCTGGGTAGCAGTGGGAAAAACAAAAGAATACAAAACAAAATTGCAGGGAGGGGACAGGAGATCTGGAATACATGTCATCTTTTCAATTAACTGTGTGATCTTGGGAAAGTTATTTAATGTTCCTAAACCTCAGTTAACTCAATCTGCAAGATGAGAATATACACTTACCAAAGGCAGTAAACTGACCGGATGATCCCTTGTAGTCCTTTTAAGGCTTATAACAAATTCTACATATCAGAATACACATATTATTCTGATTTTACATATAGTAATTAATTTTCTTTGGAGAATTCATTTTAGATCAATTGGTTCTGCTTTATTTCATATATACAGATGTGTATATAATTAACTTAAATTTTTAATAATAATAATAATAATAACTTATAATGCAAGGTTCATTTTTTGAAGACTTTTTTTCCCCTTAGGAAATTCTTCCTACAATGTCTGTGACTTCCACCAGTGATATTTAAGATACTTATTAATGAATGGGGTTGTTTTAATGATGTTCCCTGCCCCTTAATAGGCCCCTGCTCTTAATAAAACACAATGGATGTGAGGGGGAGGAACTTGCTGAAAAGGTGAAACAGGAAGGGTGGAGCCTGAGAGACAGTCAGAACTATTGGGATCAAGTTGTGTGGAGGCTGAGCAGCTAGCACGAGTGAGAAAGGAGCTTAAGGGATCCTGTTTTGTTTTGAAGGCCTGATGGAGGGAAGGCTTTGGAATGTTGGTGTTTGCTGCATCAGTCATGCGTACCAACTTCGTGGTTACTGTGATGAATTTGGCTTTCTGGTATTTGAATAAATACTTTGATTCTGTCCTTCATGTGGACAGTCTGTTACATTTTGTGATTAACTATACTAAAATATTCATAGCCACAGTGGGTGCTGTGAATATCGCATTGGTGTTATAGTTGTATAGACAAAACTATCTAGGCTTATATAAATCTCAATATTTGGTACATGATAAAACCACTGATTTTTTCCAATTAAATCATTTCATTACATTAGTTATATATGCACTAGGGTGCTCTAACTCCTTGTTGTCCTTAGAATTGAATTAGAATTGAAGTTTCATCAATGCAAACATCCTACGTGAAAATTATTTCCACTGACAGAGAAGAATAGCTTGTCTAGAATTTATTAAAAAAAAAAACAACAACAACAACTGACCTACAGGTACTTGGAAGTTAAATGACTTAACCCAGCAAAAATAGAGTTTAAAAAAAATGCTTCAATCTCAAAACTAAACAAACAAACAAAAGAACTTAAATGACTTAACCATGGTCAAAAAGACAGTAAGCAGCACGGGCAGAATTGAGATAGAGGTCTTCTGACTCCAAAGTTTACCTTTTATTCATTGTATCACACAGCTTCTCTTATCCTTATGTTTCCTAATATTCTTAGGAATAAAAACAGAAAAAAATAAGGATTCAGATTCAAAGGACTTCAAATATCTAAATATGTTAAATTCTGGTATTCTAAACTGTCAAACACTATTGTTAAGCTCCAGTTTTCCTTTCTTCTTATAGGCAAAGTTTGAATTCATACTCCATTTTGAGGCAGGAAGGTGGCTCGATGGATGGAATGCTAGATCTGGAGTCAGGAAGATCTCAGTTCAAATCAGATCTCAGACGCTTAGTAACTGTGTGGCCCCCACTTAACCTGACTTTCCCTTAAAACACTTGGGGAAGAAAATGGCAAAGCACTGCAGTATCTTTATCAAGATAGCCTCAAGTGGGGTGGTGAAGGGTCAGACATGACTGAAAACAACTGAACACGCATTAAACTAATAAAAGGTAATATTGGGAGAAGGCAATAGTAGCTGGAGGGACCGAAAATATCTCATGCTGAAAGTATTACCTCTTCTCCCTGGAAATCTTCCTCCTCCTCAGTAGTACTCTCAAACCTGTCCATCTTTCAGGGTCCAACTGAGGTCCTACATTTTGAAGGAAACCTCCAGCTACTTCAATCTTCAATGATCTCTTTTGGGGCAGCTAGGTAGCACAGTGGATAGTGTTCCAAGCCTGGAATCAGAAAGACTCCACTTCCTGAGTTCAAATCTGTCTTCAGACACTTACTAGCTGGGAGACCTTGGGCAAGCCTCTGACCCCTGTTTGTCTCAGTTTTCTCAACTATAAAATGAACTGGAGGAGGAAATGGCAAACCAGTTCAGTATCTTTGCCAAGAAAATCCCAAATGGGGTCATAAAAAAATAAGACACTATTGAAAAACATGTAACAACAACATATGATTTTGCTGGTATAAATTTTAAAAAGGAGATACACATTAGTTTCTGCTTTTGTGCATTGGAGGTATTCAAAATTAGTGTCTGTGACTGACAGAGGGTAGGGTGGGTGGCCATAGGGATATGTTGATATCATTATGATTTATGCCTATAACTGGAATGTTCAATAGGAGAGGAATAAACTAATATGCCAAAACTATGGTAGAAAAGGGTCATGGAAACCAAGGCATACATTAGGTCAAGATATGGGTTTAAAACAAAAGTACCAAGATGGAATCTAGCAGTTGTCAATCTTTGATATGGTAATAAGGGGGAAAGAAGGGGACTGCTGCTTTGTGACTTGCTTTTGCATTTGGCATTCTGACCTACCCTTTTCCTCAACCTTCTTCACTTGTTTGTTTGGGAATAGCCTAATGAAATCCAGAGACTGGATAATATGAGTGTTCCTACATATATACATTCATATACATTTATATACATGTACAGGAGGTTACTCAAAGAGTATCTAATTAAGACCTATAGACAAATAATAGCAAAATGTTTGAGATTTTGCCTTAAAAATTTTTTAAAGGTTACTGAGCAGGAGTCAAGATGGTGGATGGAAGAAGTAGGAAATTGCTGTAACTCTCCCATATTCACCTTCAAACAACCATAAAGTAACACCCCCAAAACAAATTCTGGAATAGCAAGAGATAGCAAAAAATCAGGTGAAACAATCTTTCAACCCAAGAAACTTGGAAGATCTGCAAGAAAGATCCATCTCACTCAGATAGAAAGAGAATGAATTCCAAGGCGAGAAGCATCCCAACAAACCAGCGACAAGTTTGTCTCAGCAAACCAGCAGGAGATCCTGAGCCCCAGTGTTGTAGAGAAGGCAAACACTAACACCAGCAGGGGTAATCCTGATCTCACACAAAGTAAAAACAAAAATAGACCTAATTATAGAGATAAGGAAAGGAAGCTACATCTTGCATAAAGGTGTCATAGGCAATAAAGCAATACTAATACTAAACATATATATATATATACACCCAGTGGTATAGCATCTAAATTCTTAAAGGGGAAGTTACGTGAGGAAGAAAACAACAGAACAATTATACTAGGGGAAGACCTCAACTCTCCCCTCTCAGAACTCAATAAATCCAACCAAAAATAAACAAGAAAGAAACTAAGGGAGGTAAATAGAGTATTAGAAAAGTTATATATGACAGACCTTTGGCATGATTTAGAAATAAATAATAATACCATAAACAAATTAAAAGAGCAAGGACTAGTCTATTTGTCAGATCTATGGAGAAATGATGAATATTCATGACTAAATAAGTGATAGAGAGCATTACAAAATGTAAAATAGATAATTTTGATTATACCAAATTACAAAGCTTTTGTATGAGCAATATCAATGCAACCAAGATTAGAAGGAAAGCAGAAAGAAGAGAAGCAATCTTTATAGCAAGTATCTCTGATAAAAGTCTTATTTCTCAAATATATAGAGAACTGAGTCAAATTTACAAGAATATAAGCCATTCCCCAATTGATAAATGGTCAAAGAATATGAAGAGGCAGTTTTCAAATGAAGAAATCAATGCTGTCTATAGGCATATGAAGTGCTCTATGTCACTTTTGATTAGAGAAATTCAAATTAAAACAACTCTGAGGTACCTTCTCACACCTATCAGATCGTCTAATATAACGGAAATGGAAAATGATAAATGCTGGAAAAGATGTGGGGAAGTTGGGACATTAAAGCACTGTTGGTGAAGTTGTGAACTGATTCAACCATTCTGGAAAGCAATTTCAATTGTGCCCAAAGGGCAACCAGACCAGGTGTGCCCTTTTATCCAATAATACCATAAGTAGGTCTGTATCCCAAATAGATCATAAAGAAGGGAAAAGGACCTATATGTACAAAAATTATAAATTTATAGCAGTCCTTTTTATGGTGGCAAAATATTGGAAATAGAGGAGATGCCCATCAATTGGAGAATAGCTAAACAACCAGTGGTATATGAATGCAAAGCAATACTATTGTATAATAAGAAATGATGAACAGGCAGATTTCATGAAAACCTAGAAACAAGTATAAACTGAGGCTGAATGAAGTGAGCAGAATCAGAAAAAAAAGTCATTGTACATAGTATCAGCAACATTGTGTGATTTTTGGTTAAAAATGACTCAGCTGTTCTCAGAAACACACTGATCCAAGACAAGTGCAAAGGAGTTGTGAAGGAGAAGACTATCCATATCTAGATAAAAACCTGATGGACTCTGAGTAAAGATCGAAACACATTTTTTCACTTTATCCTTTCTTGTGTTTTTCCCCCTTTTGATCTGTTTCTTTTGTTACAACTGTGACTAATATGGAAATATTTTTATATGACAGCACATGTATAAACTATATCAAACTGCCTACCATTCTCAGAAGAGGGGAGGGAGGGAGAAAAATTTGGAACTCATAATCTTATAAAAATGAATGAGAAAATGTTTCTTGACATGTAACTGGGGAAAAATGAATATTCTAAAAAATTCTGGAGCTTATAATATATTTAGCAAAATTTGGTTTAAAATTCAACTACTATATGACCTAATTCTTAGAAAGAAAAAAATGAACCACATGTGTACTTGCTATGATATTAATTCCACATACACACTCCCAAAGGAGAAAGAAACAAGTACTTACTATGTGCTAAGCACTTTATAAATATTATCTTATGTGATCTTCACACAAATGCTAAGGGCTAGGTGCCTGTATCCACATTTTATAGTTGAAGAAACTGAGACAAAAGTGACTTACTAGGTTTAGACCAGGGGTGGGAAACCTGTGGCCTTGAGGCCACATATGGCCCTCTAGGTCCTGAAATGAAGCCCTTTGAATCCAAGTTTCACAGAGGAAATTCTTTTATTAAGGGAATTTGTTCTCTGAAGTTTAGATGCAGTCAAAGGTGTGCATCTGATGACCTAGAGAGTCACATGTGGTCTTGAGGTCATAGGCTCCCCACCTCTGGTTTTGATAACTTGTGTGAGAAACTGGATTTGAACTCATATTTTCCTAATCCAAAGTCTTGAGTTTTATCCACTGCACCCCTCTCAGCTTAATTTATGTATATATATATATATATATATATATATATATATACATATATACATATATATATATGTTATGGCATCCTTCACCTCACATTTGAGTTTCACAGGACAATAATAAAGATCATCATTGTTCCAAATATATTCAAGGGTTTTATTGGTTTTCCCAAAGGCATTTCTTAATTATTTAATAGTCAAATGATTCTTTTTTGAGTCACTTGCTGAAAATCAATCAAAACTTTGGGATGATGAGTGAAAATAAAATAGTTTCAGAGTAAACAACACCTGGGTTCAAGTTCTGCCTTTGCCACAAATTGATTGTGTGACCCTAAACTGACAGTTTAGCTAAACTGACAGTGCCACAGGACACTCTCTAAGAATATAATTAGAAAAAACAACGTTCGATCTTCATTGGTAGAAAGAGTTTTCTCCCTGGGTATCTAGAGTTTACAGATCTAGACCAAAAAGAAAACGTGACTTCTCCATTGTGGGATTAAGATAATGAATACTAAAATAATGAAAGTCCCAGGCTTTAAATGGATGGATGATTGGAAATCATCTATAAAATTAGAATCAATAATGTAAACATAAAATATGAACAATGTTTTTTCATTGAGGAGTACGATAAGTTATCTTGAAAAGTGTGAAACACATTCTCTGCTTTACAATATTGTATTGGATCAGTTTAGAATTGAAGATCAAAGTCTTTAATTTGCTTAAAATTTTCATTGTTAGAATATCATCAATTTAATGTCTAAAGATTGTTAATTGAAAGGAAAATTGTGAACAGTTTAAAAAAAGACAACTGAATATGGGCTCATCAGTTGGCTGTAGAAAGAATATTATAAATGCCTCATTTTTTTGACTCATCAGCAGCAGAGAAAACTCTCACCATGTTTATTTACATATTATAAAGCACAGTGCAAGAACAAAAAAAATCAGAAAGAAGCAAAATAATCACTGGCATGACCAATAGATCTAATTCTTGCTTCCTCAGCCACTGAAAGAGTCCATAATTTGCTGTTCTGTGCAATTAAAGACACTGAGGATACTACTTAGTATCCATTTTGGGATACTCAGCACATTAGGGACTCTTAATTAATATTGACTATTTTTCTTTGCGGGTTTTTTTGCATGTCAGCAGGGAGTCTTTGTAAAGGAGAAGATGCTGCATTTTTTATATCGAGTGTAATTTTTCCAACTTCTGTACATATCCACACCTGGTAAACATGAGTTATTTTTAAAAGGAGAAAAAGCTAACTATACAAATTTATTTGATGCTGCACTCAAAGAGAAACCAGTTTCTTAAGAACTGATACTGTCAATTGTATTTAGCTCAGAAGCTGTGCTAATTTTTTTCTTCATTTCCTCTCTTTAATTTTTCCTCATTCTTTTTTGCTCCCATCCCATTTTGGTGTCCTTCCCAGTTGTCTTTCTCTTTTCCCATCATCTGCATTCTGGTATCTATCTGCCTTTTCTTGCCTTGTCTAGTTGACTCAGGCATTCCCTCTAGCTACCCAATTCTATCCCAAACTCCCTCAGTCTCCCCCTGCTGGCATATCTCACCTAGAAAGTACCCCATGCTTACCTCTCCCAGCTACCCATACACACTGTTCAAGACTTGTCATACTATACTGCCTGTTCTCCCACTGAAACCTATGAATGTTGTATCCATTTATTAAGTGTCTGCTATGTACAAGGTGTGGCATTCTGATCATCTATATTCTTGACTCCTAATCATATGTGCTGCAGGTAACTGCAGAAAATCATTAAAACATACTGATTGTAGACAGGCAATAGAGTGCTGAGACTGGAGTCAAGAAGGACTGAGTTCAAATATAGGCTTAGAGACTAGATTGTTTGACCCAGGGAAAATCACTTAATGTCTGTCTGCCTCATTTTCCTCAAATGCAAAATGAGGGAAATAATAGCATGTACCTCATAGGGTTGTTGTGAGGCTCAAATGAGATATTTACAAAAGCACATAGCATAGTGTCTAGTATAAAGTAGACCTTATATAAATGCTTATTCTCTCCCCCTTTCCCCTCTATGACATGATCAAAACTGCAACAAAGAAATCCTTTTCACTTCCATAGTTCATTTACTATCCCGCTTGCCATAGTGCCTATTTCAAAATCGTTTATTCCTTTCAAGCCTCCAATGGCACCCTCCTGTTCCCCCCTGAACTGAGGACCTTGCTTCAAAATTTACTGAAAACATTGAGAGAGCTATTCCTCAAGCTACCTCTTTCCCCTTTTTTTTTCTTTTTCTTTACTATCTCCTTCATCCCTTGACTCTCATGAGTAGCCATCCATTATCTTTGCCAAGGCAAATCTCATTATACTGATCCTATTCCCTTCAATCTTCTCCAGTCAATTGCATCTTCTATCATCCCCACTCTCTGTAATCTTCAATTTCTCTATTCTCTTTTCTCAATTCTCCTTTCTCAATTCTCAAATATTCTCTTTCCTTCCCAACATAACTATGTCTTCTTCAATCTCAAAGAAACTTTCTCCTGGATTGAACTATCTCTTGTCCTGTATCTGGCACATAGTAGGAGCTTAATAAATGGTAACCAATTGACTGACCATATCTTTCCTCTACAACTTAACTAAAAATCTTTGAAACATCTACTTTGTCTCTGTTATTTGCTTCTAAACACTCTTCAACATGGCTTCTGATCTTATTATTCAACTGAGATTCCTCTCTCCAAAGTTACTAGTCATCTTTTGATTGCCAAATCTAACAGCCTTTTCTCAGTCCTCATCCTTCTTCACCTTTCATCATCTTTGACGTTGCTGATGTCCTTCTACCAGTTATTATCTCCTACCTAGATATTAATGGCACTATTATTTCCTGGTTCTCCTACAAAATTTCTGACTGTTCCTTTTAGTCTCCTTTTTGGGATCTTCATCTAGGTCTATCAAACTTGAGTTCTCTTCTCCTGAAATCAATTGTTGACTTCAAATGTCCTTATGAGGTTGAATGTATTCCCTATGTAGATTATCTCACATTCATATATATAGGCCTAGTCTTTCTCCTGAGATTTAATTCTACAACAACAAATGCTTCTTAGACATCTCAAATCTAAATGAGAATGTGTTATCTTTCCTCCAAATCCTTCATCTCTTTTCAATTTTACATAAATATGTATGTTTTATATATGCATATATATATTTTTGTGTATAGGATTATTTGCATGTTTTCGTCACTAGAATATGAGCTCTTTGAGAATAATTTTTGTGTTTTTGCCTTCTTTTGTATCTCCAGTGCTAAAGAGAGTACCTGACACATGATTAGCACTTAAGAAATGCTATTGATTGATTGACTTTCTTGTTGACACTAGTGATATAAATATAAGAAAATGACAGTTTCTGGCCTGAAGGGCCTTACAGATCTTACAGGGTGAGGGGACATGTTGAATATGTGTTATACATAGGTCAGTAAGAATGGAAAAAAAATAGAATATATGGGGACAAAAGAGAGATGTAGGCTAAATAGTGTAGAAATATTTCAGAAGGAAGAAGACATTTTCATTTGAGGCATTGGGGAAGGATTCCTAGAAGTGGAAGCAGTCATGGTAAATTCTGGTTTGGAGAAAACTGAAAGGAGAAGATGAGGAATGAGGACTTTTTTGGCATGAGACATGAATGCACAAAAGTAGAAGACAACATTTCAGTTTTGGGAAACACTTAATAGTCTGGCTTGGCTAGGTTGGCAAGTTCCAGAAAGGCATGATTTATAATAAGCTGTGAAGGTATGTTGGAGCTAGATTGTGGAAAGCTTTAAATACTAACTGAGAAATCTGTATTTTATTTTATAGCCACCTAAATTGAATAGGTTTACTTACAGTCACATTCTATCTACAAACAATATGAGGTCATAGAAGTAAACCTATTCTCAATTCTCCCAAGAATAGAGAAAGCATAATTTCTTTTGTAACCAATTATAACAGTTAGTAATGCTCTTTGAATATAGGAGGCACTTAAAAGTTCTTAGCTTAATATTTTTACATCTGGCTTAGATATGTTTTGGAACAGATTGGTAAAATGTTACTTAAACTTATATCTATTTTAAATATAGATGAAAAGAATGAGGTTCAATAATTCAATAATTATCCTTGAACTTTTTAAATTAGTTCAACAAAGCCCTACAAGATTTATCAAATGATGATTCACTGACTGCTCAGCTATTGGGAGTCTTATGAGGTCAAAGACTGGCATTCCTTCTGGCTCAGTCATGGAAAGAAGATGTAAATGTTTTCTTCTTTTTAAGGTTTCTGTTCCATTTAGACATGCTGGTTCATGGAATCTAAATTATCTTGATTCTGAAAGGGAATTGGTCTATGTACTAGTAAAACTGAGAATAATTAGTAGTGAAGATAACATTTGGAGAGAGCAGAATTAATGAAATGAAGAAAGTTATATGCCATTTATTTACCAACTTATTTTTCCAGTAGCATCATTATAGAGGTATAGAGAGTTTAGAGATTATATGGTCCAAACCCTCTACTTTACAGATGGGAAACTGAGGCCTAGCATAGGCTAAGGGGATGAGGTCACATAACTAGTCAGTGGCATTAGTATGATTGGAACTATGATTTCCTCCCACATCCATTCCAACTTATTGAATGGTCTTTCTGTCACACTCCATTGCCTTCCATAGTACACTTAACATGTAGAATAGAAATTTCTTAAAATTTTGGAGATTAAAAAGGGATAGCCTCACATAATGGAGATGATTCAAGTGAAATAGGCATGTGTTCAATTTGAAAACCAATCTTAGCAAAGAGATAAATAAAAACTAGTGAAATATAAGCTTATGAGATATAACGACTGCTTCATTTTTGTCATTTTATCCTCAGTTCTTAGTTCAATATCTTACACAAAGTAGGTTCTTAATGAATCCTTATTGACTGACTGACTGAACAGATTTCTGTACAACATTGATCTCACAACTATTATATTTGTAGCATCTTCATTTTCTCTATCCACAGATTATTATTTTTATGTCTTCAAGCATGTACATACTCTTCCAATTTCAAAAAGTTTACAAAATTTTTCATTTGACCCTGTAACTCTTTAGAGCCACTATTCAGTATTTTACTTTGATGCTGTCAAATTCCTCGAACATGTAATCTGCACCTGCTTTCTATCCAAGCACTCTTCTCATAATATCCTATAATCTGCCTTCTACTCACCAACTCTACTGAATCTGCTCCCACAAAGGTTGGCAGAAGGTTCATGGGCAAACCTTTGTTTTTTTCTTGGTCTTCATTCTTCTTTTTTCTTTTTCTGACTCCTGAGACATGCTCCATTATTTCCCTTCTCTGAATTCCCATCTCACTTATAATCAATAGCACACAAATTAGTAGTTTTGTCTCCCAAATTCAATTCAATTAAACAAACATTTATTAAGCATCTATGTGCCAGACACAGATACTGATGAATATGCAAAGACAAAAAACAAAATAGTCCTTGCACTCAAGGAGATTACATTCTATCAGTGAAAACATATTCATAAAATATATGCCAAATAAATAAAATAAAATATGGTATGGAGAAATGAAACAAATAAGAATCTATTAAGTTCTACTTAACATAATAAGTTTTTTATAAATATTATCTCATTTGATCTTTACAACAATCCCGAGACATATATACTATGATTATCCCCATTTTACAAATGAGGAAAACTGGGGTTAAATGACTTGCCCAGGTTCCTACAGCTAGCAAGTATCTAGATTTGAGCTTAGGTCTTCCTAGCTGCCACATTGGAGGAAACTTAAAAGTTTGCTCAATACTTTATACTTGCCTGGTCTTTAGGGCAATTGTAGGAATATTTTTTCTTTCTTTCCTTCTTTCCTTCCTTCCTTCCCTCCCCCTCCTTCCTTCTTCCCTTCTTTCTTTCTTTACTTCATTCCTTCTTTGTTTCTTTCTCTCTCTCTTTATTTTTTTGTTTCTTTCTTTTTCTCTCTCTTTCTTTGTTTCTCTATCTTTCTTTCTCTTTCTTCTCTCTTTTTTCTTTATTTTGGATAACTTTGATTTTTATGTTAATAGAGGAAGAAATCACTTATCCCCTGAAAGGATCTTCATGCCATCTTCAAGTACATTCAAACTATATCTTTAGGATATATTTCAGGAAGAACATGAGCCCAAAGGTTTAGTAATGGTACATGGGTTGCAACCCCATCCCTCACAGTACCTAAAGCAATGCTGAACACATAGAAGGTGATCAGAAAATTCTTGTTGATCGACTGCCTCCAACCTCTATTGGATCCAAGAGAAAATAGGAATAGGGTACGTTTGAATTGACTTGGGTATTATGTAGAATCCAGAAGGACTGATAATTATTTGATTCTCTCAACTTTCCAACACCAACTGAAAGCAGCTAACAGAATGCTTCTTTTACTACACTTGAGCTGTTTGGTGTAATGCTAATGTTACAGTAGGATCTCTCTTCTCACTAATAAAAGAGGAAAAACAGCATGCCTTCTGTGTTTGGCTAATTAGGAGGTGGAAAGGTTAGAGCAGTGTTCGGCATGACTCTGAAGAGTCAGAGACCAGCAGGGTTCCAGCTGTTGTATTAACTTCGTGTTGTCAGGCAGGGGAAAAAAAGGGAATGGAGAAAACCCAGAAACACATTGACTATAACTGCCTGTGAGCACACACAGACACCCACAGAAAGGGAAAAAAGGAAGGAATTATTTGAGCCCCACCAAATCCACTCTTCCTTCATTTAGCTGCCCGCTCCAGGCAAAAGAAAAGGCTTGGACCTGAATTGGATTCAGTCTTTTACTTGATGCCTTGATTTTCCCTAACCCTATGACTATTCTTTATGCAGAGAATGAAGATTATTTGAGAGAGAAAAAAAAGTAAATAGTAGCAGAGATCTCCTGGGGAGAAAGAAACATTATTATTGAGCTGTGAAATATAACTGACAATAAATCAGTCAACCTGTCTCTGTGTGTGTCTCTCTTTGCTGTTTCCCATGATTTAGAATGAATCATTATTAACACGGTGACCCTGAGGGGTAATTACCCCAAAGACACAGCAAACCAGAGCAGTTAAATGTAGCTCTGATCAGATGTCATCAAACCTCACCTTAATTTTTATAATAGAAGGAAACATGAGAGAGTTATGATTTCATTTTAATAGTGATGATCATTGCCAGGTTGGTGGCTTTTGGTTGCGACAGAGCCAAGTGCTGGCATTGCATTCATTTTAATTGATAAGAGGAAAAATGATAACATGAGATATCTTAATGAGGCATTTGTTGTCTGAATACTCTTCTCAGCACTGGTTGGGATGGTGCAGCTCTCTGTTATGGTGGCTTCTTTAAATTGAACTTGAAAAATATATTCTGTTATGGCCATTATGATAGCCAGACTGATACACCATACTCAGTTTCCAGTCTGATTTAATTTCTTGGGCAGATCAAGCAAAAGATAAACTATATGATATGAATATATACAAAGTAAACTTAACAGAAGATTCAATTACTTTACTGCTCCTCCGTGGGGGCAAAGAAGGATAATCTTTTTTCTCTAAGGATACCTATCTAGTAAGTATAATCCTTTAACTTTGAAACTTTAAATTACATAAGAAAACCCTCAGGGCTGGTGCTGGCCAAGATTATCTCTCTTCTTTGGCTAGAAGGCCAGATTCTGGAATCACTCTTCCTAGATAAAGAAAATTTCCTCTTTTTATTTTTAATACTGACATTCAGTAACATTGTTCATGAACTTTCCTGTTGAACAAAGTGGGCAAACATTCAAATCCAGGTCTATTCAACCAAACTATGGTTTGCCTTCTAAACAGAGGAAGAATAAAAAAATGAGGGGGTAAGATTGAAAATAGTATGGGTTTCTTTGCCAGCTCTGCACAGAATAGTGATTCCTTCCAGAAAAAGCCAGCTGGTCATCTTGGATAATAATTCAGTTTCCTGGGGGAAAAAAATTGGATCCCAGTCACAAGATGGGTGTCTGTCTCTCCCTCTCCCAAGAGCTGATAGCAACTTCTCTGGCTTGACACACATGAAAAAAAAAACCTAGTTGTAGCTCTGTCCAGTAATATCATCATACATATGGATCATTTAAGCTCCCCAGAATCTTCTATGATGGACAGAAATGTGTTAGACATGGGCTCAGGAAGATCAAGTTTTGAAGCCTGCCTATGACTTTCAGTATGTGTCCTGCTGCAAGTTACTTTACTTTTCTGAATTTCAGTTACCACATCTGTAGAATGGAGATTGGGGAAGATATGTAGCACAGTGCATACAGTGCTGGGTTTGGAGTCAACAAGACTCATCTCCTCAAGTTCAAATCTGTTCTCAGACGCTTATGGAATGCATGACCCTGGGCAAGTCACTGAACCCTGTTTGTTTCAGTTTTGTCATCTGTAAAATGAACTGGAGAAAGAAATGGCAAGTCACTCCAGTATCTTTGCAAAGAAAATTCCAAATAGGGTCACAAAGAGTCATATGTGACTGAAACGACTGAAGAACAACAAAATGGGGACAATAATATCTACCGTTCTTACTCTAGAGGCCTATTAGAAGCCTAATGTGATACAATTTCTGTACCACATTATATAAATGAGATTTATTAATACAGCCTTCTACTGGTGAATATTGGTGTGTGTTGAGACTCCTGGGGATCCTTTCCCATGTACAGGAAATCAGCATATATTGGAGAGAGTTTGATTGATGCAGCCTTAGAAAAGGCTGAGCTGATAAGTAGTGTTCAGAGTAGATGTTTCTCACTCACACGCAAGTCTTCATGTATTGTTGGAGTGGCTGTTTTCTTAGTAAGACCCAAGAAAATGCTCCATTTTGAAGAGAAACATAGTCCTGTGTGTTTAAGTCTTGAGGCCTTGAAAAACAAAACAAAACAAAACAAATTGCTGACAAGCAAGGGAAACACAGACCACTCAGGAGACTGAAGGCATTTCTCATCATTAAATTTCATTTCATTTCAAAGAAGTGCACACCAGCAGAGGCATGGCCCCTAAGAAAAAGTGCCTATTTTGGATAATGCTGAATAGCATAGTATGGATTCTACCACTAAAGAAAGATATGTTTTTTTTTTTCACGTATGCTAGAATTTAACTACATCTCCAACAGAAAAAGAGATGTTCCTAAAATTCAGAAGGAGGGGCAGAATCACCACAGAAAACATCTCCCATTTTACAGTAGCAGTTAGGGTTAATAAATTTTCAATGTGCTTGCAGATGGCATGGCAATCCTTTCAGGAAATAAGTGATTACTTCCTCTATTGCCAAAAAATCAAAGTTATCCTATAAAAAAGAAAAAAAAGAAAGATGTTCCCACAACCTTATTCCAAGGGGTAGGTGGGAGACAAAACTCCAACCACAGTGTTTTGAATCCAGTAAGAGAACCACATCCTACATGGGTTTGGGAACCAGGCAGAAGTCATGTATAATGTTCAGTAGCAACAATTCTCTGATTGTTTCATGTTCAAGGCAAGTCTTGCAAACCACTGCTGGTAAAATAACATGATTTGCATCCTGATGGAGCCAAGGAATGAGAAATGAGTTTCAGAGCCAAATGGCTCAGAACAAAGTCCACTTCCCTGACCCACCCTTGAATTGCCAAATTATAGTGCAATGTGGGAGAGGAAGGTCAACCCAGGAGCTGAAGTTGGAAGAGATCAGCTTAGGGATCCACTTCCTTCATTTTTCACCCTGAGAAATTAAGATGCAAAGAAATAAAATGATTTTTCTAAGGTAGTATATAAAATAAACAGAAGAGCCAGTATTCAAATCAAAGTCTCCTGACTCCTGAACAGTGTGCCTTCCATCATGTCGTTCCTTCCACAGATGCATGCATTCACAGGAGGAAACATCATCACTGTATTTTGTCATGTGTCTCTCCCCCATTTCCTCCCAGGAATGGGGTCACATTAATTATATCCTTGCCATCCAGTAAATGTTTAGGAATAAAAGCCTGGCATCTTTGCCAAATAAAAGGGCTTTACTGAAAGAATAGGAAGGTTTTAGTGAGAATGAGGCACTTCGTGTGTATGTGTGTGTGTGTGTGCGCGCGTACACATGTGTGTGATTTAGCTAGAAACTGACTTCTATACTAGATATGGTTTCTAAGAAAATTTACTCATAAGAATGCATCGATGAAGCAGATAATCAAGAATTCTCAAGTCAAGGTTAGGAGAAGCATGATGGTATTGTGGGAAAAGTTCTGAAGCCAGTCAGGAGATCTGGGTTCAAATTTCAATATTTACTTTTCTGAGCCTCAGTTTCTTATTGTTAAATAGAAATAATTATACTACTTAGTTTACAAGATTGTTTTAAGAAAAGGAAGGCAGGGCATAGATGTGAACTACTGTAATAACATCAAAATATTAGGTGTAAAATATTAGTCTCTGTCTCTAGCACAAAAGTCTCAAAAGTCTTTGTGGGGTTTGAAGCTTATGAAGTTCATGAACTATAAAAGCTCCAAACCCCACAAAGACTTTTTGAAACACTGCATAATATTCTATTGAAATCAGAATTATTGATTAATCTCCTACTTTTTTCATGGCTGAGTTTCTGTGGCATTTAACAACCTGCTGAAAGTCTCGGCTAAATTGCGGGGGGGGGGGGGGAAGCATGTAAAACAAGCTACAGGTAACCTTTTCCTTACAGAATTTTGTCTTTTTTCCCCAATATACATAAACATTGGGTCAATATCCTCTGACTGACAAATCCTAGTTTTATTCAACCAAGTCATCATAGGACAAGGGTTTGAGGGAGCTGGAATCTATCCCTTCCACTATTGACTTGCTATGTGACCTTGAGTAAGTCACTTATATCTCAATTTTTCCCTTTACAAATGGTGATATGAACACTAGCCTGACCCACTTTACATGGCTATTGTGAAGATTGGGTGAAAGAATGGATGTCTTGTGCTTTAATGGGTCATGGTGATTTTAATTTTAATTGCTTATACTGCCTTAAAACTTGAAAAAAAGGTGACTAAAGAAAGTTCTCACCAAAATAATTGTGTCTTGTAATTTTAGAGCATCAAGTTAGTTCCTGAACTGCAAGTAGCCACCAGCAACAAAGAATATAATTTATCTTTGTGTCAGTGCCCTCATTCTCATCTTACATCCTCAGCTCTGCCAACCTTTCCCTGTTATCAGGAGATTGATGAAACATTACACATTTAAGTGATTGGGTTCTTTTTTTTGGCATGCATTTCTGAAATAGTTTTGCTTCCTTAATCTGGATTCCCTTCCAGCTCAACAAACTCAGTCAGATGATGAGAGAGAGAGAGAGAGAGAGAGAGAGAGAGAGAGAGAGAGAGAGAG